>NC_046657.1:112812638-112830309 GCF_010883055.1 Belonocnema kinseyi | reverse complement strand
AAGACATAAAAAACGGCGTGTTGAAAGGCGGATTTGAAATATGGTCAGGAGTAGACTGTGAATCACATGGTGAACAAGGAGTAGGTCTGATTTTGAATGAAAAAGCAAAGCAGCATCTCGGAGACCATGATTTTGTATCTCCCAGACTGCTGTGGGCTAGAATGAAAGTAGGAATCAGAAGACTATTTATCATAGTATGCTACGCGCCAGTTGATAGTGATCCTAGAGAAGTGAAAGACGCCTTGTGGGACACTTTAAATGACACAATAAATGTTTGCGAACATGGGGAAAGAATGATTCTACTAGGCGACATGAACGGTTGTGTGGGCATCCAAAATCAGGATACAGAAAGAGTATTAGGTAATTTTGGGGATCCAAGAATAAACTATAACGGAGATAAACTAGTTGATCTATGTTTAGAAAGCGGTCTGCTTATTACAAATACTTGGTTTAGGCATAAAATAATCCACATGTACACCTATTCTAAAAGAAATAGCCGCAGTATAACTGACTTTTTTGTTGCGAATGAAAGACTAAGAGAGTTAGTCAAAGGTACAAGGGTCATGAGGTGTCCTGAATGCAATACTGATCATTACCTTCTGATCTCAAAAATTAACTTTGGTCGGGGATGGAAAAAAAAGAGAACCAAGAAAGCAAAACAAACGCGAATCAAAATTGAGAACCTACAGAAACCGGATGTGCGAATAGATTTCCAAAATAAGATAATCGAAAGCATAGATAGGGCAACATGGGAGGACCGTATAAAAAACAAAAATATAGAGGGCGCCTGGGCAATGTTACGGGATATCCTTGTTAGATGTACGATCGAAGTGTGTGGTACCGCAGTTGTAGGAAGAATTTCCGGTGATGCGTGGTGGAATGATGAAATTCAGGCTGCCCAAAAAGCCAAACGTGAAGCGTACAAGAGAACTTTGAACATCGCAGGTCTTAGCAATGAGGAAAAAATAGACGTAGAAATGATTATAGACGCAAAAACAGGATACTTAAACGATTAGTTAAAGAAAGTAAAGATACAAATGGAGCAGAAGAAGAGATAAAAATACAAAACGACTTTGAAGGAAGCAGGAAACTACTGTATAAAAAAATGAAAGGAAACAAAAGTACAGAAATTGTCAACATGAGAAATAATAGGGGGGAAATGGTATATGATGCAGACGGAATACTAGAGGCTTTCAGAGACTATTTTAGGAGACAATTCGGAGATGAAGCTATAGGACACCACAACTGCGATGTTGAACACGATGCGATGGAAAACTCAATTGAAGAAATCTGTGTTACTGAGGTCAGGGATATAATTAAGAACTTGAAAAACGGTAAGGCTGCCTGGGTAGACGGTATTAACGCTGAAATGGTTAAACGCGGTGGCGCGTGCATACCACATAGACTGTGCGAATTGATAAATTTATGTTTTGAGATGGGAGACGTCCCAGACGATTGGAAAGAAGCAATTATCGTACCAATATACAAGAGAAAGGGAGATAAAAGCGAGTGCAATAATTACAGAGGGGTTAGCTTATTAAGCACCGTAAGTAAAATATATTCAAAAATACTTATTCGTAGGGTAATGAAAATAACAGAAGCAAAGATTTGAGAAGTCCAAAGTGGGTTTATGCCAGGAAGGTCATGTACGGATCAAATATTTAGCTTAAGGCAAATAACAGAAAAAAGTTTGAGAGTAAGAAAAAAAGTTTTCTGTGCATTTGTTGACCTAGAAAAGCTTTTGACAAGGTAGATAGAAGTAAACTTTGGGAAGTCCTGAAAGAGTATGAAGTCAATGGATGGATTCTACAAGCTATAAAAACAATATATACAGGTAGCAAAGCGAGTATAAGAGTGAATGGGAAACTGAGTGAGTGTTTCAATATTATTCAAGGAGTTAGACAAGGATGCGTTATGTCTTCATGGTTATTTATATTATTTATAGACAAGTGTTTAAGAATGGCTCTCTTCGACAAAGAGGGTGTGGATCTCGAAACAATAAGGGTACGTGGGTTAGCGTTCGCAGATGATAAGGTTGCTATGGCAGAGTCTATCGAAGACTTACAAAGAATGTTGAATAAACTAGATGCAAGCATGAAGAGCATGGGCCTCAAAATTAACGCAAATAAAAAAACTATGGTGTTCGAAGGAAAGAGTGAGAAAACACTATGCAATATTTTATTAAATGATGAGAGAATTGAACAAGTTGATAAGTTCGTATACCTTGGTAGCTTATTTACTAGGGACGGGAAGATAGATGAGGAATTAGATAGACGAATAAATGAAAGTAAGAAGGTTATTGGTAGAGCAGGTCCCCTTATCAGAAGTAAAAATATATCAAATAAAGCTAAAATGGCAATACATAATTCTATATTTGTACCGAATTTACTATACGGTAGCGAGACATGGACTTATCAAGAAAAAGATAAGAGTAAAATTAACTCAATTGACATGAGATTCATGCGCATAATATGCGGGAAAACCCTGATGGACAAAGTCAGTAACAAGATAATTCTAAAAGAATGTAGTGCAGAAGAGACGCTAGAAGACATATGGGAAAGAAATCGGTTAAGATGGTTCGGACATGTTGAGAGAATGCCAAATGAACGACTAACGAAACAAGTATATCAAGGTAAAGTAAATGGCAGCGTGCCCAGGGGTAGACCGCGAAAAGAATGGTTAAAATGTGTGAATGAGACCCAAGTTAGAAGAGACATAAGACGTCACAGAAACACGAGAGCCTGCATGAAAAAATGCATGGACATAAAAGAAGCTAGAGAAGTATGCCAGGACAGGAAAGTATGCCGGCAAATAGTTAATAAAAAGAGTGTCAGTAGAGTGAATGACGCCTGAAACAAAAGACCTTGGCTACTAATGGACCCAAGTGGGGAATCTTACATAATGACTTCGTGAGGTTCTTCGCTTGGGGTGATTGCTAGAGAGACTGATCAGCAACTTGCGTCGGAACAGTGTTGCGGAACGAACGTGTTATTTACTTAAATAGTACGAGAATTCTGGATCAATCTGAAAAATCTCTATCCCTTCCACACATTACTCCTTTCCCCTACCGAGTGGGTCACGCCTACCCCGAAAGGGAAATGGCTTAACGGTGTAATAAAAAAAAAGTATTCCTGATAAATTAAGTATTCATGATAAATCAAGTATTCCTGATGAATCCAATATTGTCGAAAATCCTTCCAAACCTCGACCTTCTACCCCTGAAGAAGACATTCCTGTAAGTCTCCGGAAATTAAAATGGACAAAATATTCTTTTCCTGAATATCGTCCTCTTCAATATTTTGGGAAAATTAACATAAATACCGTTCCTGGCAGACGACCTCATTTAGTGAACTGTTTTATACCGGTTATTATTAGGTTCGGGGCCGTTCATAAGCCTCATGATGCGCTGATGGGGGGAGGGGTTCGGTTATGTCACGATTTGTCACATGAGAGGAGGAAAAGTACCTCTTGGTTGAGATCACGAAAAAATATACCGAATGGTGATTTTTTTCAAATATCGCGCGGTTTAGCTCTGCTGGGGGGGGGGCAATAACTTGTCAACTACCATTGAGGTGGGGTTCAACGATTTGTCATGGAGTGTCAGAAGGGGGGAGGGGAAGAATTTTATGAGTAATTCGCGTCACGAGGCTTATGGACGGTCCCTTCACAAAAAAAGTGAATACGTGTTTTGCTGACACTAACAGGTGTCGCTCGCCCTCTGAAGTTTATCATAAGAATAACATGGTGAAAAAATACATTTTTACTGGCTGCAACCGAAGTGCATCATTGGAAAAGGGCTTCCAAACATCCCTTTAGCGGAAATTTCTGAGGACCTAAAAAAACAGGGTGTTGTGTGTGAAAATATCTCTACCTTAAGGAAAAATAAACCTGTGAAGGATCTGAACAAGAACCCAGTGTACATGATCACTTTTGGAAATAAAATAGGCATGAGAAGTGTTTTAAACATTAAATATGTGTGCTACGTCAAAGTGCGGTGGGAACAATACAAAAATTCTCGACAGGTGACCCAATGTCACAACTGTCAAGCTTTTGGCCACGGATCCCGCATGTGCCACAAGAAACCTAAATGTGTAAAGTGCGATAAAAATCACGTAACTACCCGCTGTGACAAAAAAAGTGATGACGCCCTAAAATGTGTGAACTGTGGGGGACAACACCCCGCAAATTACTAAAAGTGCTCTGCTTATCTCAAGTATCTAGTAAAAGTTCAAGAGAGAGGGACGCAAAACAAGAGCGGCCATAAAAAAGTTATAAATGACGACCATCCAAGGACCAATCGAGGTTTCTAGCTCAATATACCACAGGACTTTCCAGTCCTAAAAAAAGAGAAATCCGATCCCGTTCTCTTCGGCGTGGAACCCATCGAGCAGAAGCGGAGGACCGGCAGAGAAACCACATCATGAACCAAGCGCAAATCTGACAGATTTTCAAAACCTTATGGAAGAATTCGGCAAGCTGAGACGACTTGTAGATCTAGGTAAGATGTTGAGACTCGCTAGGGATCTAAATTCTAACTTAGCAAATTGTACAGACACGATGTCACAATTACAAGTATTCTATGAGGTTCTAAATGGCAGCTACTAGGCGTGATATCTCTACTCTTATTATTTCTCATTGGAATGAAAATGGACTATTTAGTAAGGAAAGTGAGCATAAGCAATTTGTATGTGGTAAAAAGGTTTATATTATGCTCCTAAATGAGAAAAAGCTTAATGATAAGAAAAATTAAAAAATGCAGGAATATAATTGTATTAGAAAGGATAGAAACTCCAAGCAGACTGGCGGCGGTGTCATGATCTTGATAAAGACAGAAATTAAATACTATGAGGTTCCTATTCATTCTAATAGTATAGAAGCTGTGGGTATCAAACTTGAAGAAAATACAGTAATTGTTTCAATGTACAAAACTCCACAGAATAAGATTGAATTTAAACATCTAGATTGAATTTTTAAATAATCAAGCAAAGTTTTAGCATATGGAGACTTAAACGCAAAAAATATTAACTGGACCTGCAGAGCTAATAATTCTAACGGTAAATCAGTTTTTAACTATGCGCTTAAAAATTGAAATAATTCGATCTTTTCCGATACCTATACCCTCTACCCATATGACGATGAGCTCCCAAGCACTGTTGACATAGGAGTTACTAAGAATATTATGTGGAACCTCGCGGTAGATGTGATAGACGATCAGGACTCTGATTACCTCCCAGTACTCATTACACTAACAAATATTAAGTCTATAGGAATTGAGCAAAAAAGCTGTCTGAATTATAAAAAAGCAAATTGGTATAAATTTAGAAATCATACAAGTAAACCCCGCTCACTGTGTAGAGATATCACTTCTGAGGATAAAGTCGATAGCGCTGTGGGTGATCTCGTCAGTTCCATACACTCTGCAATTAAAGAATCTATACCACAAAGCCGACTTAAAAATAATCAAAAATATCTGCCTGAAGATGTCAAAGAATTAATAAAATCGAGACACAGTCTAAGGAAAGTGTCTCAATCCACGAAAAGTAAAGAAATTAAGAACATTAAAAATAAACTCACTAACACGATAAATAGAAAAACTGGGAAATATAACAATAAAAACTGGTCCAATAAACTGGTCCAATAAAATATCAGAAAATTTTAGATCAAATAGACAACAACAATGACATTGAACTTGCTACTCCGGCAGCAATTAAAAAAGTAGTTCTTAGCTTCAAATTCTAAAAAGCACCGGAACTAGATGAAATACAAAATTTAGTCATGAAAAATGTTCATAAAAAAGCTTTTGTTCAGTTGGTGTATATTTTTAACGCTTGCTTTTACTTGTGATATTTCCCCCCATGCTGGAAAAAGGCAAACGTGCTACCTGTTGCATAAAACTGGTAAAAACAAATTATTTCAAGAGAGCTATAGACCTATAAGTGTAATGTCTACACTAAGTAAAACTTTTAAAAAATTATTCTCTTTCGAGTTAAGAAAATAGACACTATTCACAAATACTTAATTCCTGAGCAATTTACATTCCTTGAAAATAAAAGTACCGTGCAGCAGCTATTCAGAGTAATTAATTATATTGTTATAAATGCAAATTTGAATAAATCCACTGCACTAGCGATGTTAGATATCGAAAAAGCCTTTGGTACAGTCTGGCATGAGGGGCTCCTACATAAACTTTCAAGTTTGAAATTCCCTACTTATATTCTGAAAATCGTTCAAAGCTATCTCAAAAATAGATCCTTCGTAGTAACAGCTGATAGTGTAACGTCCACAGAAAAAAAAATAAATGCGGGAGTTTCGCAAGGTTCGATTATGGGCCCGGGCATTTTATATTTTATACCAATGATATACCGAGAACTGAAGTTGTCAAATTATCCATGTTCGCGAATGACACAGCACTCAACGTAGCGTCCTGGAAAATTAGACTCGCAATAGAAAAGTTACAGATGTACTTAGACATACTTCTACATTATTTTGATAAATGGAAACTAAAAATAAATGCGGATAAAACCCAACTCGTCATATTTGAAAATAAAAATAGAAAAGAACTCATTCTAAATTTGTACGTGAACAACAACAAAATTGTCCCGAAAAGCAGCGGTAATTATCTAGGATTAACATTAAACTCCAAACTCAAGTATAAAGAACAAATACAGAAAATCAAAAACAAAGCGCTCGCGATGATAGGAACTATTAACTGCCTAATAGGTAGACGAAGCAATCTCTCCATAGATAATAAATTAATCCTCTATACGGCAATTATCAGGCCGAAAATTACATACGCGTCACTTATATGGTTTGGAACATACAGTTCTTACCTAGAAGCGCTACAACGAATACAAAACAAATGTTTGCGAATGATCACCAATGCTAATCCAAGAGATAGGGTTAAAGACATACATGTAAATTACAATTTAAAAATGTTAAGAAATCATATCTATGACTTAACCAAAGACTTTTACACCAGATTGAGAAAATACAGGACCTCAACGACGAATTTATTGTATATGCTAGCGGAGCTAAAGTGCCTTTCAGGCTTACTCACAGCATGCCTTATCAAATGCTGTTAGGAGAGTCTCAAAATCTACCATAGTTTTGAGTTGTTATTAGTGCTAAGCTTTAATTCCTGTTATTTTAGTATGTAGGCAGTCTCAACTGATAAACTTTTTTCAAAATTTTGTTTATATACTATACCTTACCTGTTTTTTGCGAATCAAGTGAAATTAAGAATTTGAACAAATTGAAGCCAGTATTTATTAAAGTTAAGTTTCCAGATCGGAAGTAGGTATTTTAATAAAACAACATATATGTATAGGTAGAAAACTAAGATCTCCTCATGTATATTTTCATGAACAATAAAGTATATTTTAAATGCAAAAAAGAACACATTTTTATAAATCAGTCCAAAACATGAAAATTTTTAATAAGTTTTAATAAATGTTTAGTAAATTTTTAATAGTCATGATCTCATAAAAACTTGTAATGGCTTTTAATTTTTAATTTAAATACCCCGAGCTCCTTCATTGGCTAAGTTACTTGGAGGGGGAGAGTCAAAACTTTGACTGTCAAAGATGGGTAAGGCGGGGGGAGGGGTAGCGTAAAATTGCTAAACTAGTTTATGAACGATCCCTTATCAAAGATGTTAAACTTCGGTATAATTTTGCCCCTCCTAACCCATGATTTAAAGAGGCAGAGAACATAAAATTTGGTGCAAACCTCAACCTCAAGGAATGATATTTATTTAACTAATTAAATATTTTAAGTTTGAGTTTTAAAACTAGCTTTCGACAGATATTTTTTCATTGATACATTAAAACTAAATTATGAGAATTGAAAAACGTTTAGAATAAAAATCATATTGCAGAAAGTTATAAAAATGCATGAGAATGTTAAACTTAATGTTTTGAAAAAGTTTCGTGTGTGTTTTGAGAAAATCATAGATAGACTATGTTGACCATATTTTATAAATTTTTTTTATGCCTGCTAAGTTTCTCCATATTTCAATATGCAAATAATGCTGTATCCGGTTTTTTCAATGCCAGTCTTTTTAGATGGAAACTTGATGGGAATTTCAGCAACATTCATAACAGGTTAATAAATTTTATTATCTCTTTAAACAAATTTGATGGACAAATGCATTAATCAGGCATTTTTCTACAGAAAAATTCGTTTTTTTTCTATGTCAACAGTTTTAATTAGGATATCGAAAAAATAAATTTTTCATCAACAGATGCTCAAATAATGCATTTGTTGATTCAATTTGTTTTTTAAAAAATATCAAATTTATCAACCAATCATGAATTTCGCTGAAATCATCATGAAATTCCCAATTAAAAAGACTGAAATCGAAAAAAACGAATGTTTTAGTACACAGATGCCCGATTCATGCATTTGTTTGTTAAATGTATTTTTAAAAATCATAAAATTTTCCGAATTGTAAAAAATTTATATAGAAAAAACACGAATATTTCTGTCGAAAAATGCCTGATTAATGCATTTGTACATTAAATTGGTTTATAATATAAAAAATTATAATTTGAATATCTTTAACTAATGCTATTTTATGCAACTTAAGCGATTTCATCCATTATCCTGTTATTGACGAACACCGGGAACGTCAAATAGAAAAAGACAATTTTTTGGTCATATTTGTTTATTTATAAAAAATTGAAAACCTAATTCAAAAATCAGGCACGACAACTCTTTTAGAAATATTATTAGCTTTTTTTACAACTTTTTTGGGTCGAAATCAGTAAAGATTTATGGGCTGTACGTTATTCTAAGCCAAACAAGTCATTTTTCTTCCCAATGTGCGGTTTTATAGAAAAAAGTCACCAGGATAAATTGTTCGTCTGTTTGAATACTATAAATATCCGTACAGAAAATTTTTGAATTCTGAAAAATGTTGTCTCAAAAATATTTAAAATGTGCCCACTTTTTGAATTTTTATCCAAAATGGCTGACTAACGAACTTGACCTTTATTTTAGGTCACTGAAAGAGTATACCAAAGGCCAATCCAATCTATCAATTCTTTCGAAAGTTATCGTACTCGTTATCGAAACTTATCGCAGTCGTTCGAGAAAATTGATAGCATTCCATAGGTTTCAAATAGATTCTTATTTCTAGCAATGAATGTAAGATCCTACTCCATAAGAACCTACTCCATAAGGTTCGGAAATAATGCCGAATACTTTTCTTTAATTGAAATCTGTGCCAGTGATAAAATTTTCATTTGTCAGTGTTCTACGATTTTAAGAAATCTGAGAAGGATTTTCAACCTGTTGTCATCCGGGAGATAATTCCAAAAAGAAATTCTTGATTGTAGAAGGCAATAAAATCAGGTGAAAACGATTCACGTATTTAAATGTGTGGATTTTTAAATTTCAGGAAAATCGGATTAAACCCCAGAGTGAGCTTAAAAATCTATCACAATTTGGAAATTGTATCAAACTTACAATAAAGTAAAAATATCTTGAATTATTAGGCAGAAGATTTTAATTGCATGTTTGAGGAAACGCTATTTTAATTCTTTAAACAGAAATTCTCCTTTCGCTTTTGTGATCCCACATCTTCTTTTTTATCATTGAAAAACAATAAAAATTCATTTATGATTAGAGTCACTAATAAAATCTTTACTTTCACATTTAATACTCTACCAGGAGTGGTGCCGATGCAAATATTCGGGACCAATTTCCTGAACAGAGAAAATTAAATCCGTCGAGAAATCGAACAGTTTTCGATACATTTCTATAACTACGATTTAGCGACACAATTGAATTAATAAATCATTAGAGCATTTTTATAAAGAATCAAATTTCTTGAAAGAATGGAGAATTGTGAAATCTTTATCGATTGCGGGCTTAGAGTATCCGGCAACATAATAATTAGAATACAGGTGGGTCGCGACAACCGAACCTCGCAGCGTACGTTGAACCGGCCGCGACACGTATACAACAGTACTCGAGCGTAATAAGGTCGTAAAATCATAATGGAGAAGATTAATCTAATTTGATATGATTGTAAGTCGGTGAGAACTTATCAAAATTCTGAACGGTAATTAGTAAATCAGAATGATTGACATTTGAATGCAAAATGAAATAAGAAAGGTGATATATTATTTTTAAAAGGCAAGCTTTACAAAAAATATATTTAAAAATTTTAGGAATAGAAATTAAATTATTTTTTTATCAATCTTAAGATAAAGATTCTTAATAATGGCGGACAACAAAATCGATGGGAAAAAATCTCAAAAAGATGAAATAAAGAGATATAAAGTATCAAAATTCACTTTAGAAAATAGCGAAAATATGTCGCTCATTGATTCAACAAATGAATCTAATTTTAAAAATTCACAAATTAATAGTGAACATGATTCGAACCGAGATCGAAGCGAAAATCCTGGTGGATCGAATGCCAAGCCTAGTGATAATATGAATGATCCTTTATTAGATTGAAACGGCTCGAACGCCAACAAAGTGAATGCAACAGATATGGAAGTTAGCATACAAAATAGAGAGCAAGATTTTAAAGATGAAGATGTAGACAATATACTCGATAGAATAAAAAAACTACGAGATGACGTTTACAGAACATTTGCTAGCAATAATGAAATCCTCACTTCAATGCAAAAAAACTATGAAAAAAGTAACAAAAGGTAATACTTATCGACAAAATAGATAAGACAAGTGAATTCCCAAAGGGAAATATGTAATGCATAGGGAAAATACTTAGAAGAAAACATAGTTGATGTAGAAAAAAGGTCGACGTGTTGAAGAAAACTACTAAAGAAATACATTTAGGCCAAGCAGATTTGCTTATTACTGATATGCATAACTGAAAACGATTGCAAGATCTAGAAGATCAACAATTTACGTTAGAAATGCGAATTTATCAAAATATAGGTCCAACAGATGTCACAGTTCCTTAGTTAAAAAATGATCCTGTTCCAAAGTTTTCTGGCACAAGCCATGAACGTCCTATAATATTTTTGAACGACTTTGAACAATTTATTAGAGCTTTAGACGTTAGGGCATACGATTTTCATTTTGTGATTCAATCTTTCTTAGACGGTATGGCAAGAGAGTGGTGGAATATTCTTATTATTATTATTATTACACCATTAAGATATTTCACTTTCGGGATAGGCGTGACTCACTCGGTAGGGGAAAGGAGTAGTGTGTGGATGGGATAGAGATTTTTCAAATTGATCCAGAATTCTCGTGCTATTTAAGTAATAACGCAATTAAAATGATAAACAATGCTAGAGACTTAATTCCACCGCCCTCTGAAAGTGAAATAATAACATGTCTATCGAGACATTTCACACAGGATATTAGGGCCGCTTTTGTTGATCGGAACATAAAAACTTGCAACGAATTTATAGAGTTTCCGGAATCTTTGGATGAAGCTTGACCACTGAATTATAAGGAACAATATTCACCACGTAATAGTTCGGTTTATGACCAAAACCTTCATGAAAAAGGAAATAAATATCGCCATGATAGCTGGAACAATTTTAGAGAAGATAATAGATATTATAATCAAGGCAATTCACGTGGTTATCAAATTAATTACGAGAGAAAAAATCGAAGAACAAATTATGAAAACAATAAGCCACCCCGTGACAACTACCGGCGAAGTGATCAATATTATGAAAATCAACCGGACAAGAGTTATAGCGGCGTTTATGATGGTCAAGATCGTCGAGTAAATCGAAATCAAAACTATCATAATCGTGGGTTTCACGATGGAAAAATCAAGGCTTTGAGAACAGACAAAACTGGGCTGATTTCCAGGGTAGAGGTCACGGCTACCAAAGTCACGGGTTTGTAAACCGAAAAAATCGAATTATTGAAAATCGGAAATCAGGTTATAATGCTTTTGGCGATCGGCCTCGTAATTATGAACAAAATCATTTTTAGTTGTCAAATGGTTAAAATTCTGCAAACTTAAACACACAAAATAATTATAATGTGAATGGTAGCGTAGAAAATAGAGTTTCTAAGCGTGAAAATAATGGTGCAGGAAATATAAGCTCTAGAATTGGACAAGATGGATAAAGAAACGGTGATTGTAATATAAGTCGAAGCAATCAGCAACATGAAGTACTGCGTAATAATTACGGGAACAAGAAAATACGTAGTCTGGAACAATACTGTAAAAATGACGATTTATATTGTAGTCGCGATGACCGGAGAAACTTGTAAGCCTCGGGTCTGAAAAAGATTTAATAATTACAAAAGATGGGGCACCAGGCTCGAGGCATTTAGAAAGAGTAACAATAAATGATATTAAAATTCAAAAAGAGACAAAGGCAGAAAAAAAGACAGAAATCATACAAATATTGACAAAATACTAGAAAAAACCCCTCACAAGGAATCTATTGCTGAAGGAAAATTTTTTTAAAAATGTGTGACACCCTTAGTCAAAATGATAATACTTCTCATTCATCTTCTCAAAATTTAATCTTTGGTAAAGAAAAAGACGGAGTAAAAATGTCAATCGTCAAAACTTTTGGGCATGAATCTAAAAAATAATGTAGCGTTAACCTGAACAATAGAACAATTTCATTCATTAAAAGAAGCAGCTCTTCAATAACAAGGATCTATGGAAACAGTTAAGAAAAAAACAATCAGCATGCAAATTTCGTTCTTCAGCTCAAAGAGGAACAAATTAATGTTACATTCAAGATACATAAAGAATGCGTACGCTTAAAAATAATAGAAACGGAATTAATGGCTCTAGGAAATGTATTTTCAAAAACGTAGATGATAAAATCACAACACTTAAAGAAAATTCTACTCCAATTTTTGATAGCATACTTGTCATTAGTGAAATCGAAAACTCTACTCTATAAGTGAATTGAAGAGAAATATAATAATATATATGGTAGAAAAGGGGAAATTTTAACTCCTAAGCTTAGGAAGCCCGAAATCATAAATCATGAATTAATTGAAGCTAATTTCCTGTTTTTAAGTGCAACAAATATCATTATTGAAAACAAAACAAACCCATTAATGCCTCGAAACAAATATAATCAAACTAAAGGTGCGCATCCTATTGAATTTGTGAAAATTAAAGACCTCCGGACTTTTTGCATAACGTGGAGCAACCAGGGAAATAAGAAATAGATAGGTTCTTTCAATTCCATGGATATTCGGTCAGGAAACGTCATCATCGAGATTTTAGCTTAAAGGGAAAACGAGAGACATTGGCACACTCGAAATCAAACTAACTGTTGTAAAAGAAGAAAAAGAGAATAGTCTTAAATACAAAATATTGTACTTCGAAACCTGGTCGAATTTATCCCAATAAAGTATATACACAATCGTTTCATAAAAACATAAGAAACTTTACTTAATAAGTAGTATGTGAATAAGAATATATGTAAAGTATGAAAATAGATATACAAAAAAATTGTATGAAAAAATTCTTTAAAAAAAATAATACAAATTAAGTAAAGATAAATATTGAAGTTGCAATATAAATATATTGTAAGATAAAGCCTATGGAAACAACAATGAATAATTAGAAGAAGAAACCCAAATAATGATAATTGAAATAAAGTTAAGAACCTCAAGTTTGATAAACCGATCAAATAAAACAATACAAAATGTGAAATTATAATTTTTTTTATAACTCTAGGCATTCGATTCAGCAGGATCGGAAAAAGAAACAAGAAAAGTACCGCGCGATTAAAGATAAACAAATGTTTTCAAAACACTTTTTTGTATCGATTTGTTTAGGGGGGCCTATGTAACACACACCTTTTAAACAAATTTTGAAACCAACATTTTTTTCATTCGCAACATTCGTTCAACTGGGAACTATAGTCTAGAGCCTCATCAGCAATATAATTAAATAAAAAGCGAACCTAAAGTGATATATTTTGAAACAGAAACAAGTATCTTCACTTCTTTTTTTTGGTAAGCGAAACAATATTTCAAGGATTATAAAGATTCCTTTGTTTACGGGGGCATTGAAGCAGTTCAGAACATTTTTTAAATTAAAAATAGAATTATCCACTTAGAATGGGAGAACAATATTTATATTACGCTACTGAATGACCTCTCATGAATTCATACCCGAAAGGATTATATGTATCTTAAGAATGTAGCTATTACGTTAAACGGGATCGAATAGAAGGAAAACCGATAAGTGCGTGCGCATTTATGAATGAAAAAGAGAGGAGATGAACGGGTCTGATGAATGGAGAGACAGACACGATACGAGGACTGATCGAGGAAGGGCGCTCTTCGCTCAACATCGCTACGAGCAGCTGCTTTTGCGAGAACACGAAAACGAGGTCGGTACTCGTTCGAGCAAAATAGATAGCATTTCGTAGGTTTCAAATAGATTCTTATTTCTAGCAATGAATTTCCAAGATTTAGCAGAGCAATAATATCCTTGATTAAAAAAACCATCATTAATTGTAAAAAAAGAGAATTATACATTATTTTAATTTGTGCAAGTGTTTTAACAGATTTTTAGAATTATAAGTATAAATTTTTGAGGAAAATGGACAAAGTTCTTATTCAACCCGTTTTAATTCGGAAGATTAAAAACCCACACCATAAGGTTTGAAAATAATTCCGAATACTTTTATTTGATTGAAATCTGTGCCAGTGATAAAATTTTCATTTGCCAGTGCTCTACGATTTTAAGAAATCTGAGTAGGATTTTCAACCCGTTGTCATTCGGAAGGTAATTCCAAAAAGAAATTCTTGATTGTGGAATTCCATAAAATCAGATGAAATCGATTCACGAATTTACATGTGTGGATTTTTGAATTCTAGGAAAATCGGATTAAATTCCAGAATGAGCTCAAAAATTCATAAACATTTGGAAATTGTTTTAAGCTTTCAAAAAATATAAACAATTAAATTAAACAAATTAAGTCCTGGACAGTCAGAATCAAATCAGGCAGGGTTAGACGTTTAGGATTAAAAATAGGGATTTGTTAAATATAAACATATCTTAAATGATTATGTCGAAGCTTTTAATTTAAAGTTTGAGGAAACGCTATTTCAATTTTTAAAATAGAAATTCTCCTTTCGCTTTTGTGATCCCAGATCTTCGTTTTTATCATTAGAAAACAATCAAAAATTCATTTATGATTATAGTCACTAATAAAATCTTTACTTTCAGATTTAATACTCTATCAGAAGTGGTGCCGATGCAAATATTTGGGACCAATTTCCTGAAGAGAGAAAATTAAGTCCGTCGATAAACCGAAAAGTTTTCGATACATTTCTATAACTACGATTTATCGACACAATTGAATTAATAACATGGGAAAAAATCATATTTTACATAAAAAAGCAGGAGAAACATTTTATCTGACTTTTTCGACAAATTTTAATGTTTTTAAGTGATAATTTGTTTATTGTGCATGTTCGTAGGTGTTTAAACAAATTAATTTTTTTTAACAATTGTTATTTGTTTGAATATTGAGGAGTATTGTTGAAAAGCAAAGTAGAACATAAAAATATTTCAATCTTTAAAAAAATAGCAAAAATAAAATATGTATACAAAAAAGTTGTTTAAACAAATTTCGATTCATTTAAGGCTCCACAAGTATTTATAATAAACAAGTTAGTACTTCAAAATATTACAATTTGTCGTCAATTTAGTAACATAAAATGTTTCTCCTGCTTTTTTAGGGAAATATATACTTCAACAAATGCGTACTATTTAAATAATTGTACAATTATTTAAACAATTAATTTAATTGTTATTATAGATTAATTAACTCATAAGGTCTAGAAAATACGTTCATTTCACAAATTATGTGAAAAAATTCAACAAATTAAAATTGTTAAAAAATTGAATATTAGTTAACAAATTACTGGATATTCTTAAATTACCGAATAATGCTTTTTTTAACTTTTAAAAGGCGCCCATTAACAGCAATATTACATAAAATTTAAATTTGTAGATACGTAAACGTTTATTTTTCGGCTTGTTGGCTTTAAAAAATTGATTTGCTTACACTTAGATTTTAAAAGAATTTTCTTAAAACTACCACTTAAAAATTAACATGCATCCACACCTTGTATATCATCTGCTCGCTTTTATAGTCTATCCTCCCTTGTTTCGCCTAGCATGCAAGTCGCTATTTTCTCGCTATGCCTCGCATTGCCAGCCTCTCCCTCCGCGGCTAACACCTAATGCTTATATACTATTTCCGATATTTACAGTTGTCTTACACCTGCTTCCTCTCCTATTTACAATATTTCCTTCTCCATTCCTCTTCTTCCTTCCTTCTCTTCTTCGCCATCTTACCCAACACCCCCTTCACCCATGCTACTGTCCTTTTGTCCACCTTTTCGCAGAATATTGCGCCCTCTCCCTTGGCATAATCCACACATAGTTCTCGTTGAACCTTGACTCTCTTTTTCTCTTCTCTTCTTCTATCTTTGCTTTCTTCATGTTATTCTTTCGAAACAAATTATATACCTTCTTTCCTTACTCGTGCATCCTTCTCATTTCATCCATCTGCAATCCACTCGTTCTAAAACACCTTTCCCTTTACACCTTTATCTTCCCACCACTATGTCTGTTCTAGTTCTCCCACCAACACTCCCTAACCAGCTTACTTCTCAACCCCCTTCCAAAAATTTCTCCTAATATTCACACGCTCGACTACCCGTTATAATCCATAAACCTTTTCTTTCTGTCTCCCTCCTGACAATATAGTTCGGCCTATTCCTTGCAAACCCCAGTGCCTAATTTACATACCTTTACTGTATCTTATTTACCTCCTCCTTACCTTCCATCCCCATACCTCAACTCCCTATAATAAGACACTTATCACTAGCGAATCAAACAATTTCATTCTTCTTATAAAATCATCTGCGAACAACCTCTTACCCAGCCCCCACACCTGCTTTATCACCAAATTTTCTCTTCTCACCCTCTTTTTTATATGGCCATCCACTTCTCCATTCCTCCAAAACAGGAAGCCCAGATACACAAACTCTTTTACCTCCTGTTCCGCTTTTTCCTTCAACTTCCATTCCCCTTCATATCTCTTCCACCCCACTTCCTGAACACCAGAACCTTCGACTTGTCCGCATATAATGCATATGCATATGCGAGTGACCATATATTGACTTCTCCTATCACTTTCGCCGTTCGCTTACTTTCCATACCCGTATTTAAAGTTGCGAAAATCGTTGGGCTGAGCGGGCACCCTTGCCTCAACCCCGTGTCCATTCAGAAACCCTCAGAGATTTCCTTTCCTCCTCTCATCCTATCGTTCGTCTCGTCATATACGAGGGTAGTTCAATAAGTCCTTAGAATGACCAACAGATGGCACGCGAATCGCTCCAAATCATCTGTTTTCAGTCAGCACCACTCCCGACTAGATATATGGTGCAGTCACAGTCCACATCTTCTGAGTTTACGTGTTTTTATAACCAATTGAAAAAAAAATTGTTCGTTAAGAAAAATGGAAAAAAACGAGTTCAGAGCGGTAATCAAACATTTTCATTTAAAGGGTTTAACTCCATATGAGATAAAAAATGAATTGGACTCAGCAATGGTTTATAACTAGGTAAATGAATTTAAGCGTGGTCATACATCAATAAGTGACGAACCACGTTCAGGAAGGCCCGTAGAAGCAAGTACTCCCGAAATCATCAATAAAATCCACGA
>NC_046657.1:112786822-112812538 GCF_010883055.1 Belonocnema kinseyi | reverse complement strand
GTATAGAGCTCCAAGGAGATTATGTTGAAAAATAAAAAAAAATTTACCCAAAAAAAATTGTTTTTATACTTCATTCCAAGGACTTATTGAACTACCCTCGTATCTCTCATGTCCTCTCTATCAGGCCTTTCTCCACTCCCTCTCTTTCATTGCCTCCCACAAACTCCTCCTATCCACCACACAGTAGGAGCAAATCGAGAAAAGCTATCCAAAAGTATAAAATATTCATAATATAGCCCAAATTCTGTTACTCACTGGTGTTTGGGGTTGCTGATTATGAATCAGGTGTCAAAAATTTCGAAAAAAATGGTGTATGATAAACAAACTTTTTATTTTATTTAAAATTGGTATATAGGGGTTTTAGGGTCGCAGATTCCGAATCCATTGTCAAAAATAAAACGAATCTAAGATTTATTTTTCGAAAAGCAAAATAAAGGATTCAATATTATAAACAGTTTATAAATAAGAATTAACCTGTTTATGCTTAAAACAAAAAATAAAAGTTCTTTGGTCCGATCCTGGTGAGTGTAAATTCTGAATGACAAATTATTGGCCATAAAAGGAAATGATATGATTTTAAAATGTTGCAAGTATAACAAAAAACAAGTATAGTGTGTAGACATGTAAACATAATGCATAATTCATTCACACATAACACAAAGCATTTAAAATTTCACTATCGGAATCACCTTTACTGCAATCGCTGTTGCCTTCATTCTCGTAAGTTGTATTTTTACTGGAACTATCGCCAATAACTTCCACAATTGAAGGTGAGACTAATCAATCAAGCGCTTCAGGCGATAATTATTTTTATTTTTTGGAGGTGTTTTTCGCAAACTGGAAGTCAACGGATCCGATGCTACCAAAAGCCTTCCCAAAACATCTTCCAAATTTTTTCCCTGCCAATCTGCTGTCAGATGAGATGACAAATTTAGCCAACCATTATTTACATTTTTCTAAAAATTTTCCTTCTCTGCGACAAACTTATTTATAAAACTTTTTTATATCACTTATTTTGTCATTAAAGTGTTTTGTTAAAAGGTGGAAAAATCATTTCGCGTAATACTACCTTTGTCAACTGAGTCTAAAATGCAAATAAAATCAAAAATTTGTCAATGCATTATGAAATATAAATGCGATAAATTCTCAACTTTTTTTTAAATTTGATAAAATGTATACAGAAGACAGAATAGCAGCTAAAATCAAAAAAATCTTGTTTCCTTGAAACAACATATATCTATTGAGCAAGGACAAACAAGTTTCAGTGTGGAACACGGTGTACATTTTTTTGTATTCATCCAAAAATAGGATTTTTCAACTTCAAAACATTATTTTTTGTGCTATTAATTGTTCTTAAGTACTTTCTATGCAATAACAATCTTTTAATATTCAATAATGTATGCCAATTCTACATACCTTTCTGTGCGTAGGCCATATTGCAGATTGAGCTAACACTTTTTTTCACAGCCTGACGCATATTCGCACGATTTTTCGGCACCTTGCGTGCACACGAATCTTCGCACTCGACTCCTAGATTCGCAATGATATTTCAGGCAAGCCTTTTAGATCTACAAAAAACGCGTACATTTTGACACACTTTTTGTTTAGTTCTCTTTCCCCAACGTGCTGCAAGACGTAAATATTTCGATAGTATTCCTTCCTTCCTTAAAGCCCGCCTGCGTCTCCGGCAATATTCCTTTCCCTTTAACATCCTTCCGCCGCCTATTTGCAGAAACCTTCGCGTATATTTTGTACGCCGTATTCATTAGCTTGGTTCTTTTATAATTGTCTTGCCTCTCCCTATCCCCTTTTTCATACCTTCATACGATCAACCCCTCCATACGCCCTCTTGAGAATCCCCCCACTCCATCATTTTTTCACTACCCTCTTCAGTCTCGGCCATGCATCTTGTATGCCAAACAGCAACGCTTCGTTCTCTACCCTGTCTAGCCCTGCTGCCTTAGATTGTTTGAACTTCCTTATCTGCTTCTCTATTTCAATATTATTCAGCTCCTTTCCATCTTCCTCCCTCAATCTTCTAATCCCCTCATCCTTATTTCTACGTACTTCCTCCCTTTTCGCGGTTCGTTCTTTCCACTTCCTGTACTTCTTTTTCACCTTCTTCCCCATCCTGCTTTCCGTCACATTCCAACTTTATTTTCAAACTGAATGGCTGATGGTCTAATGATACCCTCCCTACCACGGGGAATTTCTCTATCTGCTCCCACCCTTGCATATTCATGATCACATAGTCTATCATTGATACCACCATCTTACTCACATACGTGTATTCTTCCTCTTCATCCTCTGCTACCATACCAGTCGCCCAGCCTCTGCTCTCCATCAAGTCTCTTAGAATCTTCCTTATTTATTTATTATATTATCCTTCGATTTCCTTTCGAAGCTCTTCCCTTTTTGGTACAAGCCCCTCCCCCCAATTATCGCACTAATGACCCCCTTAGTACAACCAAACGCTCATCTCTCTCTCCTTTTAAGTCTTCCACCCTATCTTCAACCCTTTCCTTCCCATCCTTATTGTACACAGTCACAATTTTATATGTTACTCCTCCTATCTTTACTGCCCTCATTGTACCCCTTCCTCTGCCCCTCTTCATGAACTTCTTGCTCTAATCCATCCCTAACCCCTGTTATAATTCCCCCACTAGCCCTTTCTTTTCTCCTCACTCTGAACGCCTCCTGCAGCCTCTACCTATATCCCCTTGGAAACTTTGCCTCTACTCTATCTCATTACTTTCTCTACGCCCACGTTTCTACCAGTTCAATCACATCAAATTCCTGAATATAACTACAGAAATCGTCACCTTTCTTCTCTACCCATGATACGTTCCAATAAAGCACCTTTAACACTCCTCCACCCTGCTTTATTTCCTACCCACTACTTCCCACAAAACAAATTCCCATGCACTTTTTACAACAGCTCCTTCTCCTCGTCTCATATCCATCGTTTAGCATTCTCTGCACATCCCTTTCTTTCCTCGCTAAATCGTGATCCATGAAAAGTTTCTTGTCCATTATCCTACTTTTGTTTCGCATTACCCAAAACTTTTTTTCCCAGCTCTCCAATTCAACAACCTCTGCATCATTCTCCTTTCTCCTCACCAGCCTAACTTCCATTACCTTGCTATTAACTAACCCTATGCTTTGTTGCAGCGCTTCCACACCCTGCATTTCTTCCCCGCTCTTAAGCTTTAATTAGCTTCAACTGCTTTCATTTCCGACCTGCCGTCCACCTTCTTAACCTTTTTTCCGCCCTTTCCTTCCACGCCCTAATCTCTTCTTCCATCTGCTTCATTTTATCCAATTTTTTCCTTTATCGATACCACCTCCCTCTGCAATCCTTCTACTTTCCCCCTCAGTACTTTTACCTCATTTTCTCATCTCCCATTTCTTACTTTTCTCGGCACTCTGTTTGCTGTCTCTTTTCCTCTTCTAGAGATCCTCTCCCTCACTTGCGCCTGGTCGCTCTCTCACTTGCCTTTTCGCTTCCTTTGCTCCGATTCTTCCCTTTCTCTGACGCGCCACTCGACACTGGGCCACGTACCGCTGGCCGTCGTGGCATTCTGGCGAATTTCCTCGCCGCCTAATTCACTACCAGCACTGACAGTGCTCTCGCTGACCACCTTCTGCTCTTCAATCAGTAACTGTGACCCATCTATGCAAAAAGTAAGTACTGCAGCCAACAGATGTCTCTTAAGGCCGCGCTACGAGAACTACCCTTGTCCACCATGAAGGCTCAAACTCCTAACCACAAAAATACCCCGCTCCCTTGCCAACCTAACCTCACTTTCCCTATTCAGTAAAATACTATCCTGTAACTATAATGAAAACTCCGCAATTTACCCCAAACAACCCTACTCACCTCCTAGACTTCCACCCTCACAATCGACTCACACCTTCCACACAAACTCGGTCACATCTTCGCACCACCAGTCACTGCACACTTTCTCACTGTCGCCACCAACATGCCATAGAAATTCAAGTTTGCCACTTATGGAATTTTTTTCTCTTTTTATTATTGATTCTTATTTTCTGACGAATTCTGAACAATATACTAAAACACGGAATTATTTGTAACATATTATCAGGTTTAAATATTAGATTTACAACAAAAAAGACTTTTCCCCATGTAAAAATTAAAAGAAAAATTAAAACAATTACCAAATATGTCAATCAAGAAAAGCTATTCTTGACACTTATAAGCTACATATTATACTCTTATTAATATAAAATAATTTATCTCAAAAAATTCCACAAATATTGCATATAGCATGAATTTGATAGAAAACCGGCAATGCCGGTGCGTCTCCTTTTAGGTGTTGAATTTGGGAAATCCAATATTATAAAAATGTGGAACGCTGAGTGTATTTTATTTTTTGCGAGAGGAGATAAAATACTTGATCAAGCTGACCAGCATTACGAGCTGCAGCCTTTTGATTGCAAGAATGTTATGTCTCTTTAACAGGTATCGTAACTCACATACTGATGCACTGATGCAATTACGGCCCGTGAGTGTCAGGCACTTCCTCGCAATCTGAGGAGAGTGACAAAGGATATGAATAGCTGTCTCATTGTCCTTTTTGCCATTTGTTGATTTCTTCAGCGGAGAACCAACTGGGAATGCCTAAAACTGTTTTCGGATCAGTCAAGTATTCTCTTTCTTTTAGTTTTGATAGTCTGTAATAGTTGCATTCAGGGTCATTATAGCAGCCCTGCTGCCTACCGCTGCGGATCTTTTTGAAAGTTACAGTATGTTTCCCTAAGTTCTTGCACTGTTTACGATAGGCAGTTTCTTTCGCTAGTAGATCCGTGTCTCAATGCTGGTTGTCGGAGTCCTTGCTGTTAGACACATTAGAGCCTCAAACCTGTCCTCCTGCCGCGACCTCCCTTCCTTCATCTACCTTCAAATTGTTCTTTTCCGTGTTGATATTGGTCCCTAGAACAGTTAGAGAAATAAAAGGTCCGCCCCACAGAATTCTGAGGGCTACAGCTTCGCAGTGTCTCAATTCAAGGATCTGGCAAAATTTGCTTTAGCTAGGCTCTTGCACACTTCTATGATATTAAAGACTTTCATGCCAGGAGGGCCCGTTTATATGGATACTTTCGTAAAGAGTGTGACACGCATACCTGTAGAAAGTCTTTCCTTGTGTATTTTTCCAATGAAATGTCCACACCTCGTATCTCTTCCGCCAAGAAAATGGCTTTCAAAGGCATCAATTACACCAAGATAAAGGCTTCCACGGCCATCGCTTCTCCAAACTGCGAGGCTAATCAGTGCATGTCTTCCCCTCATTCCTTTCGAAGGTTCCGATGGGCAAGTCTTCACTGGACATCAAAGCTACAGTCTCTCGGACTTAATATTTGACTGGGGAAGTGATGCCCGGGGAAGACATGTCTATTTTTGTTACAGGCTTTCATACCTATTATTTGACTGGGGAGTTGAGGTCCGGGGAAGTATTGTCCATTAATGCCACTGCTTATCGATCTTAGTATTTGGTTGACAAAGTGAGGATCGAGGTAGATATGCCCATTTTTGCCACAGTCTCTCGGTCTTAATATTTTACTGGGGAAATGATGTCCGGGGTAGATTTTCCCATTTGTGTTACAGGGTGTTGTTTCTATTACTTAAATGGAGAGCTGAGGCCCGGGGAAGACATGCATATTTATGCTACAGACTCTGGGTCTTAATATTTAACTGGGGAAAGGATGCTCGGTGAAGACCTGCCCATTCATGTCACAGTTTCTCCGTCTTAATATTTTACTGGGGAAGTGATGCCCGGGGAAGACATGCTTATTTTTGTTATAGGCTTTCGTTCCTATTATTTAACTGATTGGGATTTGAAGATTTGCCCATTTTTGCCACAATCTCTTGGTCTTGATATTTTACAGGGGAAGTGATGTCTGGAGAAGACTTGCCCATGATTGTCACATTTTTCTGGTCTTATTATTTGGCTAGGGAAGTGATGCCTGGGTAAGACTTTCCCATTTATGCCACAGCTTCTTGGTCTTAGTACAGCTTCTTGATCTTAGACTTGACTATTTATGCTACAGGCTTTTGTTCCATTTATTTGACTGTGGAAGTAAATGCCCAGGACATGCCCATTTTTGTCACAGTCTCTCGCTCTTTATTAAATATAGATAACCTTAGGCGATCGATGTTGTATATGTATGGTATAAAGCTTATGCCGTTTAGCGGTCAGAAATTTCATTTATTTTAAGTCCAGCTCATTTGCAAACGTTTCGGACTGGCGCCAGAGGTTAGATCGTGAATGATTGTTTAAAATAGCGAAAGAACAAATAACATACCGTTTGGACCGAAGTCAAAAGATTCCAAATAAATTAGAAAAAAATGTGAGAGAAGGCTTGAACATTGAAATGTTTACATCTATGCCTAGGGTGGAAGCCGGGTCTATGAAGGTTATTTTATTTTAATTTTCTAAAATATTGTTATGAAGGAGAATTCAATTATAGAGATTGTTGTGAAATATTACCTTGAATTTAGAATAAAGTTCTTTTTTGCTTTTCTTGATAGAAGACATAACCCCAAAATTGCATTTGAAAATTAGTGTTAAATATTTTTTAGGCAAATTTTTGTTTCTGTTAACATTGCTTTGAAAGATGTTAATAATAAAATTATGTTTCTATTGTTCTTCCGAGATCCATTTTTTTTTAATAATTAAAGTTCCGTGTTAAAATAAAGCAAGGACCAACGCGATGACGCGTGGTCTCGCAGGTTTTTGAGGTTATGTACTGAGATTTAAATATTTTCGAGGAAGTGGGTTATTGGAGTCACGCGGTACTAACGAACACGTCATCGCAAGAATTAAGTTTCCTCGATTTAAATCAAATTAAATTATGAATAGGAATAAATAATGCACTTGAGTTATCTTAGACTGTTCTCGATTAGTTTTACTAAGTAAAAATTAAATTATGTTATAAAGTAATCAAACCTTCGATGTCCGTACGTAAATTAACTGAATTTTTATGACGTATTATGTGGACAATTTCAAGGATTTCTTTGTTAGTTTTAGTTGTTGCTATGGTCCAAATAATGGGATTGTTGCAATCAAAAGTGTGAAAAATATTGACATGTTTTCCTAAGGCTATTTTAGTACAAAGTTGCTTACAACTCTTTTATTCTAACTGTAAGTTCCCTTTGAGTTTGACCTATGCAGACGCATCCACATTGATTACAAGTTAATTGATATACGACGTGTATTTTCTGGATTTTTTTGTATGCATCTTTTTTGGATTTCTGTAACTTCTGAAGTTATGGTTATAGTTGAAGTTATAGTTGATTTTTAGTGTTATTATTAATGTCGAAGATATTAAACAGTCGAAGACTTTTTTTAGAGGCTATGACTTTTTCTGGATATCCATTTTGTACTAAAGTTTTTTTTACTAAAGCTAACTTTTCTTCGTGGATCTTTGATCGGCTAGTTTTATGGCCATGTCTACCAAAGAATATTACAGTTATTGAGCTTTCCCACAAGCCTGAGCGGAAATCTAGTTTTTAATCTCACAGATGCAGTACGCCCGATCGTTTAGGGATTTGCATCACGTCCACCCAAATATTAATAATTAAATTAAATAGTTATGTTTAAAGCAATGACTTCCTTTAACATTATTGTGTACCATTAAAATTGTATTACTTGACATTTAAGTTAATTACTAGCATATAGATCAATTGTTATTTTTTTACAAGACAAATATTTTTTATCTGTAAATTAAAGTTATTTTATGAGAGGTAAAAATTTAAAAAATTAAAAACATATTAATAAAAAAGATAAAATTGCGTAAAAATGTTAAACTTAATATTTTGAAAAAGTATCGCGTCTCTTTTGAGACAATCAAGGATGAAATAAGTCTATTAAATTTCATTACTTAGTCTATAAACAATTTTGAAAAATTATAGCGAAATATAAGATGCACATACAAGCATTATTTAAAACATAATTTCAAATCTTAAAAATAAAGGTCATTCTTGTTTAAAACAATTGCAGGTGAATAAACAGAGATTGCTTCATTGCCAATTTTTTTCTTATCACTATACTACATTTCTAGACAAGTAGATTAATACAATAAATATAATTCTCATCATACACTATAATATTTTTTTCATTATGAAATTGATATCAGCGCAGAAGGGGCTGATCAAAAACTACTTCACAGTGGCAAGATCCTCCAACGAACATACCACCCATTCCAGTAAGACTACCTCTGCAGATAGCGGATAATGCGAACATCAAAACTAGGAGGTCAAAAATCCACCAAAAAGTCTTTTTTAGGGTGGACAAATTATCTGAAGCTAATTCCGCTCTCCACGATTTGCTCCCTGAAGTTGTTAATCTCTGGAATCTAAACTGTGCAGTTTGGGAGAAGGCGATTTCTCTGTTAGCGACAATAGAAGCAATGGTATTTCAGTACGCCTGAGTAAAATTCGCGAGCGTATTGTGTAGCTTCAGTTTAAAATTACAACAGTGAAAAGTGGACAAAATTAAGTTTGCCTAATTCAATTATTACCTCACACTATTTAAAAGTTTAAAATAAGTTTAATAATTCAGAAAATTGTGACATCACAGGACTTTTGAAGCACATTTAAACTATATTTCCCTGGACCTAAACAGCCAACACATCTTTAATGCAACGTGGCATTGAGTATATGAATCAGATCTTGCTTTGTGTAGGAGGCATTTACCGTGCTTCAAGCGATCCCTTGAAGGGTATGCTTTTCTGTGACCACGTGTCCAAACCAGTGCTCGGTATATGTCGCTCTCAAAGTTTGGAATTTGGGAAATGAGACAGTAAATTGCGTTTGTATAATCAGTTTAAATAATAATTTTGGAAAAAATTATTGGCAAGAAAGTGAATATGCAAAATTACTTTCATTTTTTTGGTGCTCACTGTGTGCACACCGATTGAGATATCGTGTTTAAAATTTGACAGATGAAATAGAAAGCACTGAGGAACGTTTGCATACATGAATATTATAAAAGAAAATTTATTTTCAAATTGATAAAATAGAATACTACCATTCGAGTTATAGGAATTTGCACATAATTTTTGGTTTGATGTATTTCAGAAGTTTTGATTCGCGTATATTGAGCACTGGCACCAATTTTGGACTAAATCTTCTAAACATTTAAAAAGATTAATACAACCAATAGAATTTGCACATTTTTTGCCAGTCAACAAATAAGTATCTGCACACACGTAACCTGTCATTCGTTTCGGAGCATTTTTAGCGGTTTCTAGCGGAGAAAAAAAGAAACTTTGAACGCTTTTTATAATTACCAGAAGAAATCCTCATCTTTCATCTTTACACCTGCTACGTACCAGTGCAGCACCTTTGACACTCTTGCACTCTGCTCCACTTCCAACCCACTACTTTTTACGAAACAAATCCCCCTGCACTTTCTTCAACATCTCCTTCTCCCCGTCCCACACCCACATTTTCTTATCTACTTTTATTTTCCTATACCCTACCTTCGACGTTCTCCCTTCACTTCTCTCCCTCTTAGTCTCCTCCTTTCTTCCCTCCGGCCTAACTTTCCCTGTCTTGCCTTTAATCTACTCTATGCTGTATAGCACCCCCTCCCTTTCTTCTCCTCAACGTTACCCTATCCGCCTTTTTAAAAAGTAGATTTACTATCCCAGCTGGAAATTTATGTGTGACAAAAAATAGCGCTACGTTCGACTGGTGCATCTTTCAGGGCGACACTATTAGGGAGAAAGTTTGCGGTGACAAGTGGTGAGCAGATTTTACGGAGTTTGTATGGAAAGTGTAGATAGAGTGTAAGGATGGAAGCCTAGGAGGTGAGTAGGGATGTGAGGGGTGAATTTGGGAGTTAGAAAAATAATTTTTATTGCACTTTTGCGTTGGAATTCGGCTAAATACGAAAATTGACGTTAGGTTATAAGTCAGCAGGGTAATTTTGTAGTCAGGATTTTGGGACTTCATGGTGAACAAGGGTGGTTCTCGTAGTATTGGAGGATGTTAAGGGAGAGAAAAGGGTTTCTGAAGGGACTGCGATGGGCGGAATAGAGCACAGAAAGGGAAAATTTGGGGTTGTAAGCGACAACGGTCTAAAGAGACATCTGTTGGTTACAGTAGGTACTTTTTGCATAGATAAGTCACAGTTACCGACGGTAGAAAGGGACGTGCTTAGCGAGATTACTGGCAGTGCTGGTAGTAAATTTGACGGGAAGGAAATTGCCAATAGGCCACGACGGCCAGCTGTGCGTGGACCGGTGTCAAGTGGCGCATCAGGGCGAGGGAAATGCAAACTTTTTCACTAATGGTGTCGCCCTGAAAGATGCATCTATTGAATTTAACACTGTTCTTTGTCACTCATTATTATCCAGCTGAGATAGTAAATCTACTTTTTAAATAGGGCATCGATCTCTCTGTGCATCTCACTATGTGTGGATGAACCTTGAAATTTTCCAACAGTCAAATGATAATTCTATCAGCGGTTGCATCAACAGCTTTTCGATAGCAATCTAGGCCATTGATAGGATGCGCTGATGGGTCTTTGCGGATGCACCTGGCAATTAGCAGGTTCTTTCGCCACCCAGTGGGAACAAAGTTCGGCGACGTCTTTACGACATCGTTACATCTTTACGACAACTTTACGGCATCCTATGTCCATGTCGTTTCGGTGTCTTTGCGATGTCGTAAAGACATCGTCAGATCATACGACTTATTTACGATATCGTAAAGACACCTTAACGACATGGACATAGGATGTATAAAGTTATCGTAAAGATGTCGTCACCATGTCGTAAAGACGTCGCCAAATTGTGTGCCCACTGGACAGCCTGATACACCTTACACATACTAACACACACATGTGAATGGTACCTGGCTCTACAAGTATGGACAGACGAGAAGGTTACGTGGCATGACTGCATGCTCTGTGGTTCGAGAAAAACCCTGAGATATCACCTTTTTTGTATCAATTTCTGCGAAGCCATGCCGAACTACTCTGTCACAGCCATATCAAGTCGAAAACAGAGTAAGAGAGGCGACACTAGGACCAAATACAGGCAGGCATCCGGTAGAAGATCTGGCTGAATTGGATGACGAGCTTTGTGGATATTTGTCCGAAGAATCAGACCTCTGGACTATCAATTGTTGTGTTTATAATGCAGAGACTAATTATTTATATATTTCTGCTTGTTTTTCTATTGCTTTTTTCATAAAAACATGTTCTGAGGAAAAACGAAAGATGATGGAATTATGTTTGAAGGCAATTTTTATTTAAATGTTGTCATCATTTTCGACATCAATTTTCTTATCGGCAGGTTTCCTTCACAAAATATTACTCTGTTTTTATGGTAATAATACAGAAGGTACCGCTCCCTCTTTTAGTGCTCAGTTGTGTACTACAACGATAATCACCAGGTCGAAAATAATGACAACAAATTAGATATGAGCTCTCAAATAATTCTTAATGGGTTAGGTTTCACATGTGCTGACGTTCGGAAAACAACGAAGGAGTAAGAGAGATAGATCAAACTTTGGCCCCTGAGCGACGTGTAGAGGGGGAAATTACTACAGAGCCATCTAACGAACCCGCAAAACAGGATCAAAGTATATGTCTTCACGGTTGCCTATATTAGCGACCACAGCCTGGCAGCTTATTCAGTGGTTCCGTGATAGTCGCAAAGTCGGGTATGAAACGACGGTTTCCCGAATTTGCATTGTTTGTGGTTTATTGTTAGTTCGGTTTCTGGGATTACCTCAAGAGAAGGCTTCATTATCCTGGAAACTTAAGTGTCCAGTTCTTGTCGCTTCTTAGCTGTGATTTCTCCGATGTCGCAACACTGGTCTAATGCTGCCAGATTTTTATCCGTCCTCTTCACAACCAACTCAGTACCCTCTTCAGTATAGTGGTGAAACATTTTCGGATAGTCCGCAATCAATTAAGTTCGTTTACTACCATCGTGTAGAATTCCAAAAGTACTTTTTCACTCATTTTTGCGACAATATGGATTTCATCATTCGCGAAACACGATCGATCTCAATTGGCAGATAACACGTGGCATGGACTTGGCTGATCGTACCGTCTGCAGTCATAACTTCTTAGTTCGGTGCCATATGCAGGATCGCTTGATACCTCTCTGCAATTTTTTCTTGTATTAAGAACGATTGTGTCTTCCGTTTATATTGTACGGATTGCCGGGATCTCGTTCGCTGAGGTCGCCGGATTATCTGTGGGAGCAGGATTCGCCTTCTGGGCTATACCCACTACCCGCCGGTTCCATCGGCTCGAGTCTGTTCTGTTCCAGTAGTTGACTGTTGTTTTTTTCGGGTCAATCCGGGGCAGAGGGAAAGGGTTTGACCCTTACGCTTTCTTCCTTCTTCTGTTTCCCAGAGAATGCCTAGGTAGTACGCACTATTTGGTGCTCACTTCCTCCTTGCTGCACCGACGACAGTAATAACGCCTTCGATTTGTCGTACAACCGAATTGGAAGTGACCTTTCTCTCAACAGTTCCAACATTCTCCCTCCGAATCATCCACCTTTTTTTCTAAAGTGGATGGCCCAGAGTCTCTTTTTGAAAACTAGTCCGACTTTTCCCCAGACGACAGAATCAAGGTTCGACTGTACCTCATCACTATTTGATCGATGTACCGATTGTGCTACTGCGCTCGGTTTGTAAAGTAATCTTTTTCAAGCACATCATCAATAACGCAAGTACCGATCCCACACTTTTAATAAATATGTACCTGGACATGGTCCCAAAATTGATAATTGATCATTGACATGCAAATATTCCTGTAATTAAACGGAAAATAATTTATTTTGAAGATTTAACGTAAATATTCCGCTGTTGAAAATCATTTTTGGAAATTCTCAAGCCGCAACTTTACGTTTTTTTAATGCACCCACTGACTTTAACCCTTAAGAAAAAGAAGTATTGGTAATTATTGGATCCAGTACTTTTTTAGGGAAAAACTATTAGATTTCCAACACTTATTCGCGAAAAAGTATTAGATCCAATACTTACCAATACTTCTTTTTCATAAAGGAAAGACCATGGCGACTTTTAAACCTTGTGCCTGGATTCAAATTTATTTTGGCGAATAACGTGTGCTGAGTCAACAATTTAGCGATCAATTTGATCAAAAATTTCAGTATCATGATTCTGGAATACTTTATACCCAAAATTTTATGATAATTCACTATTTATAGACGCTTCTTCAAATTTGAAGTCAGCAAGTGACACTTCGTCGTTATTACCCTACTCCAGGGTAAAATTACGTATACTTTACCCACTTATGAATTACCCTAGACCACATTACCTTTACCCCAGCTGACTTTACCCAGAATTGATGATTACCTGCAAAATTTCTTATCTCCAGTTTTTTCTATGCGGCCATAATTGAATAGTGATCCCGGTTACCACCAGCCTCGAAAAAACCTGGTGCTTGCCTATAACTTAACATCGGTCGTTTCCAAACGTAAATCCTAGAAACTAAGTGTGGTGTGCTAGTGAAAAATAAAAAATTGGTTTCAATAAAGCACCTTTGTTCACTTATTTCTTTAGGTTGTGTATACTTTCGTCTTAGTATTCTGTACTAGGACGAAGGTATACACACACATTTTCTTAACTTATATACGTGCAGTGAAATAAATATGTATGTAGAATAAAACAAAAATAACTGACAATGTAAATAATGTTTTATTTCTAAACCATTGAAAAATTCAAACAAGATTTAAATGATAAACATTCTTTATGACATTTTAAAAAAGTTTAAGATGAATTTGCGAGGGGTTGAAGTAGAAGCAGGATAAGGGCTTCATATAATTAAGATTCTTAGACATTTCGGACGCGAGATTAAAGTACAAAACTGTTGTTATGTGGAAGTGCTTTATATTGCCCTTTTATATTTGGATCAACCTCTTACGGGGATATGATGTAGAGCATTTCCAAATCCATTGCCAAATCCATTTCCAGAGTGACGTTCGAAATCCCCAGGGGAGTTGCGTGAAGGGGCGCCCTGGAATGACAATATATAGATAAGTAAGTAAATTCTTGATTGAACAAAGATATTCAAGACAAAATAATTATGTCAAATAATTCAAATTATGAATAACCTAGATATTAAAAAAAAATTAAATCCCAGCCAAGAAATACGAACAATCAGTTGGTGGCTCTTTGTATACTTATGGAGTATTTGCTGGTGATTAAAGAGCAAAGCACAGTAATGTTTAGTCAAGGTGATGTGTAGTTTTCTTCCATTGGATATGTTGTTCTACTCGACATTTTTACAAAAAAAAAGACTTCACTTAAAACACAATTTGAAATTTCATTTTATAACAAGAAGTGCGCTCAGCTACTTTTGCCAAATAAAATAATGCCAAGGTGCTTCGCGTATATTAATAATACAAGTAAGATAGTTAGTATGTCAGATAGTCACTCATACTTACGTATGGTCTTGAGTTATAAGGTTCATTATAACGTGGCCCTTCATTAAATCCATTAGAACGTCCTGGCCCTTCATTATATCCATTATAACGTCCCGGTCCTTCATTATATCCATTATAACGTCCTGGCCCTTCATTATAGCCATTATAACGTCCTGGCTCTCCATCATAGCGTCCCAGCCCATCTGAAGAATAGTTGTCGTTTTCATCGTACCGCGGCATACGTCTTATGCGCTTTCCATTTTGATTCATATTATTTCCGTAAGGACCCATTCCCCCCATCATTGGGTTCATTCCTCCCATCATTGGGTTCATTCCTCCCATCATGGGGTTCATTCCTCCCATCATCATAGGCATCAACATAGGCAGAAGCATAGGAAGCATCATCATCATTTCAGTCATTAATTGTGATGTTCCACCTCCTCCTCCTTCTCCTCCTCCTCCTCCTCCTCCTCCTCCTCCTCCTGATGGTGCTGCTCCTCCTGCTCCCATTCCTCCTGCTCCCATATCTTGTCCACAGATTTCTAATAAATGAACAAACAAATAAATTGTTCGAATGGCATATAGAGGTACTGCAAATTAGGGTTAATTGGGAATGCAACCTGAATTTAAAACACCCTTAATTTCAGTTGCTTACGCAAATTTTAATGTCAGAGATGTATTTAAAAATATTTATAAATGTAGAAAACGCGAAGGGTAATAATTAACATTAAAAGTCAAGTTTTATAAACCACTTTTTGACTGCAGAAACATCTCCTAATTTGAAACCTTTTTTTAGATTAATTTTACGCACATGAATTATTTAGGATGTAATAACTATATTTAATTACCATTGAAGGTCACACAGGCAGCAAGAAGAACAATAAGAAGAGTCTTCATTTTCATCGGATATGATAAAATGAATCTTCTACAATTTCATGAATGTTAACTGATACATTTTAAAAATGCTGCTTCATTTATAATGGCCTAATTATCGTTAAAATGTCCTTTATTTATATAAAGACGCGTTCCGTTATTTCAACATATACAAAATAAATCGAATTTCGCGTAATTAGCGTCTAAACGAGATAAGTTATGTCGTAATTTCACAAACACGAAAAAAACATGTTATTGAACACGTGTGTATTCAAGTAATCGCTGCGTAATAAGCTTTTACTCTGCACATAAAAGACCTTCATTTTAATAAATACAAAAATATTCGAGAAGTTTACCCTATAATTTATTTCGTCACGTTTTTAGATCTTACAATAAATGAATTTTTATGCTTTATAAAGGTTTCCTGAGCACTGTCTATGAATTTTTACTTTCAATCGCCGTGAAAAAATTTTTGATCAAAAAATATATGCCATTGATTGATTAATGCCATTGAAACAAAAATGGTTAAGCCGGCGATTACAACTTAATAATCATTTGTTCTTGCTAATACCAATGCTAGACATAATAGAAAATTCTAGTTTCTATTCGAAAATTAATAGAATATTCACTATACATTTTTACACTTCTTTTTATTTTATAAATTTCCCTCTAAGATGTTAAACATTTATTTAGTTTGATTGTTGAATTATTTGAGGTGCTAAGTCTTTAGATACATATTACTTAATTTGAAATTTTTCCACAATTCGCTTGTTACACGTACTGACGCTAAGTAAATATTTCAACATAATATGAGCTATTATAACCTTAAAACAATACGAAGTTTCGAACATGTGTCATGAGATTACATTTGTCAATGTTTGTGTGACGTCACAATTTCTTACAGTTTGCGTTTCGTAATCTATATATTTGTTAAAGTTTCATAAAAAATATTGAAAACCCAAAAATCGAAAACGCCAGCGATATAAAAACTTTAAAGTAGAAAACAAACATGTTGAAATTTTCTTTTTTATTAATTGTCTTGAATAATTAAATATAATAATAATTAATATGTTGAATTAAAGCCGTTTGTCAAAATGGGAACCATCCACTGACACATGAATTTCGAGAAAGATCAAGAAGATAATAAACATTTATTAATAATTATATATGAATACTTTAAAATCAGCTAATAAACTGTATTATATCATTTTTAACAAATTTAATAGTTCATTTATAACCTTAATTGATAAAAACATTCCTTATACAGCGAAAAAGGGATTCTACTAATGTTTCTCCAAAGATGCCTTTTTCGGAAATTTTAAAATCATTTATCCTTTACTTTTATTCCTGCACATCATTGCAGTTTTCATGAATCCTTTTTAGTCTTTAGAATTTTGATTTTGGCAACAATATGGCAGGAAAATTAAAATAAAAGATATAATTTCAACCCGTTTTCCTAGGTTTTGGAAAGTGTGGCAGAAAAGTATAGATGCTTGTAGACAATTATCCAACGAAGAATTTCATGCATTAGACACATGGGTTTGGCATCCTGAATACAGCCTCACGAGTCCCTGAAAACTACTCTTAAAACCAATAATGTCAACTTTTCATGAAATCAACATTTTGTGAACTTTATTCTCATCTTTTTTTTACTTAAAGTTATTTATATTGGTCTGGTAGAATACTCATCAACATTGGTTCCTTAATTTCGAATTATTTAAGCAAACGGAATTTGTTGACCATTTTTTTTTCTCGAAAATCGTTTTTTTTCTCTAAAATTTATTATTATTGGTTTAGTGGTATATTTATTAACATTGGTTAAATAATTTTCAATAATTTGAACAAATGAAATTTGTTTAAATGATTTTTGTTTAAAAATTATTTTTTATTGAAAGTTCTTACTATTTCTTTAATGGAATGTTTATAAAGAGTGGTTAATTAATTTGTAATTGTTTAATCAAATTTTATTTGTTCGTTAATCTAAAAGAATTATCAATCTTGGTCCAGTGAAAAGTTTCCAGGTGGCACTAAAACGACATTATGTCGAAAAAACGGATTATCGAAAAATATTTTTAATAAATTCCGCTTTTCCAAATAATTGAAAATTAATTAAATAACGTTGACAAATATTCCACTAGATCAATAAGAATAATTTGATTTAGAAAAAAGATGAGAGTACAGTGCTCAGAATGTTGATTTCATGAAGAATTGACATTTTTGGTTTCAGTTAAAATTAAAAGAAATAGAAGATTTATTTTATTGGGTTTTGAATTGAATGAAGTGATTGTCTTCTTCTAGGATGAAATAAAAATTGTTCTGCATTGTTGGACCACTCTAATGCTCAATTAAGCTTGGACACTCAATAAACTTGAAGCATATCTTATAAAGACATTTTTTTAACTCTCCATGATTCTTATATAATATTTAATTTAAAGCAGGAAACTTTATATGTTATTAAATTTTGGTAAATTAAAGTTTCTTATCCTTTAAAATAATTTTCAGTAAATAATATTTTTATAAAATGATTGCTAGAAATGGGATGTTTTCAAACTTTCTCAACATGAATTATTTTTATTCCATGAGTAAGAAGTTTCCAAGTATTTTCTAATTGATTTCCAACCGTTCAAGCAAGTATTTTTATTATTATTTGTTTCAGAAATTCTTTTTATTTCTTGTTGAACACATTTTGTAATTATTTCAACCATTTTATTTTGTTCAAACTATTTTTTCTCTGTAAATCAAGAAAATTGACTGATTTCTGTAAATAATAACGCAGTTAATTATAATAACTGCCAAGGTGTATTTTTTTAAATACAATTCACAGTTATTTAAACAATTTTCAAACAATGCTCTCCCTGTGTAACTCTTGAAAAACTAATATTTTCTGGAATTACTGATGCCGTTTATGAATGTTAAAAGTGATATATATTGTTAAGGACGCTTTTAAATTATTTAAATAATTGTTAATAATTGATTTTCACCTTTTCTTCGGAAGGGTGGAGAAAATTCGACATTTACAAATCTCTTACACTATATCGCTTATTATTTAGTATTTTCTTTTTTCAGAACTTAAAATCTAATTTTTTTAATAATTATTTTTAGGCAGGTTATGAGTAGTAACCTTTTTAATTTATTTTGATAAGAAATGAAAATACTGAATGATAAACGAAACAGTGTAAGAGACTCGGAAAAACTACAACTTACTCATTTGTCATTATTTTAGGAAAATAATAACTTTCCAAGATTGACAGGATAAAGAAGCTTTTCATACAAATTAAAATTGTTTAAACGTTTTTCAACTATTCTAGCAAAAATTTTTTACTTCTAAATTCTTTATTTGTTTTATTTGTTCAAGAAAATACTAACTTTTCACGATTTAGGGGAAAAAAGTGCTAAAAATACAAATTTTTTAACCGATTGGAAAGTATGTTTAAAAAACTGTATTTTTGACATTCCTCAGTTGATCAATTTGTCCCGAAAAGTAATACATTTTCATGATTTTAAGATAAAAAATATTGAAACCAATAGAGTAATTGTATAAACAATTACAAGTTATTTTTAAAATACCTGGATACTTTTAAATCATTGTCGAATAAAAATAATTAAAGTAATTTAAAAGCAATTTAAAAATGCGGTATCTCTTCTTTTGAAAAACACGCAAATTGGGGGGGGGGGGGTCGATAACTAAAAATTGCCATTCGAATTTTTCGACCATTCTATTGTTATACTGTGCAATACGCTAATTCAATTTATTTCTAAAATTCTAACCTTAAGGAAAAAATAATTATTAATTTTATTATTATATTTTTCTATTGCTTACAATGAATATATAATTATACAAAATTTTTTTTATACTTCAGATATATTTTTTATCCCTGGAATATTCGTCCGTTTTTTTAAAATAATATTTTTATTGTACACCTTTAAATAAATAATATTAAGTTGAATAATGTAATGAAATTCAACACTTTTATAAGTTTCTACGTTTATACGAATTGTCTAAAAACGAAAAACCATCAGGGTAGATAAAAAACAAGACAGATTCGCTTTATGATTAGTCTTGGTTTAAAATTTTATGATCTTATTTACATAATTTTGATACGGCGTTTTTTGTAAATATCATACAAGGAGAAAATTCCATTCTTATATATCGATGTATAATCTTGACTTCATTACGAATATGGCTATTAAAATGCAAGAAAATAGAACTTTCAACTTTAGAACTTAAAAAAATACGAGTTTAAAAAGAAAAATTTTGATTTTTCATTTTTTTGTTTTTAAGAAAAAATTATACATAAACATACAAAAACCACAGTGCGATTTAAAGCACACTCACTTTTACGATTTTACTTATTTATTTTTTTTTTTTTGCTCTCTCAACGAACGAAAAATACCCTCTAGGAGTCTAGAGGTGTATTTTCACTTTTGCTTACACAGTTTCTAATAACGATTTTTTTAAACACACGCTATGCCTTTGCAAGAGGGGTAAAGGTGTGTCCTTACTCAGCCCTTCCTATTTTTTAACCATAGCTTCTTTGATAAAGACACTATCCCATGGAATGCCTCTTGTTACATTTTTTCATTTAAAAAATATAGCGATGGCATGTTTCAACTTTGAAAATTATTTTTGACAGTGTGTCTATGCCCATATTCGTAAGCAGACAAAATTTGTACTGGTTTTCATTGATTCTATGATATTTCATGCAAGAGACCATATATAAGTAGAAAGCTGAATTTTCGGTTTAAATCATTCATGGTCTTACTTGTCTATAATATACAGGTGCGAATCTTAATACTCCTCTCAAAAGTTACATGGAAAAGAACCACCAAACACAAAATTTACAAACACAAGTCTTCATTTTCTTGCGCATATTTAACTCGATAACATTAATAACATATAAACTAGATACAAAATTTATCTCGCACTTTGCCCAAAATCTATGGGCCCTATACAAAAATGACTAATGACAAATGTTTAGCTATTTTTTGGATGATCCGCTCTGGTCTATTCATTTTTCTTATAACTTGTGTCGTTTGTCTAAACATTGAATTTTTTAATTTTTAATTTTATTTTTTACGATTTACACCAAAATTATGCATCCTATCAAAAAATGATTACTAAAATTGTGTACCTGTTTTTTGGTGAAACAACTTTTGTTTCATATTTTTTTGTAGCTTGTTTGATTTGAAAAAAAAAATCATTAAAAAATTTTAATTATGGGTTTTTACGAATAAAACAAAAACTACGTGCCCTATAAAAAAGTGATTATTAAGAACCTTACAGGTATTTTTTGGGTGCATAATTCTCGTTAATCTATCTTTCTTTCGTAAATTACATAGTTTTATGGCAAAATGGAATAACGCTAACAATTTTCTTTTTATCGGAGAAAGTCTAGAGGATAAATAGTTTACGTTTCCGTGTACTAACAATAACCGTACATAGAATTTTTAAATCCGAAAATAACTGATCTTAAAATTTTTTAAAATGCCCTAACTTTTTTAAATTTCGTCTAAAATAGCTGGCTGACAAACTCTTCTTTTTTCACATCCATATAAAGTGTTGCAAAGGAAAATTTAATAGACATTTAAAGGAATCCGTGAAAGATATTTTTCACATAACCTTCTCGTTAGCATGAGCATGTAAAAACGTGGTTTTTTATAGCTTCACTGAGTCTGAAAATGTAAAGAATTATGCCGTTACGTCGCCAATATCACACACTGCCACCCACAGTATGCCTCTTTTCGATGGAGGCAATGGTTCGTTTGGGAGTGGCAATCGGATTGAAGCGAGGGTACGATCAGGCAATGACCCCGGAAACCCGCAAGAATATTATTTCAAATGGTCGGACCAACTGAAGAGGGACATCCTTACCTGTTGCCGAGGCAGCTCATCGGCGCCAAGAGGATACATGCAAATGTTACATGAACGTTAAGTCAATAGGCACCCGGAATATGCTTATAAAATGTTTCAGTATTTAAGAGATCAGATATCTTTTTCATGCAAAGGGGGACATGAAACTCTTCCTCAAGAACAAGAGCAAGATCCTCCAGCGAATTTATAACCCGTTCCAGCAAAACTACCTTAGAAGATAGCCGATAATGCCAACATGCGAACTGGGAGGCTAAAAATACACCAAAATTTTTTTCTCAGGCTGAACAAATTAGCTGAAGCTAATACTGCCATCTCTGATATTAAGGCATAAGCTCGAAACTTACGGAAAGCAAATCACACGCTGAACAAGTGTTAACTGTTGACCATTAACCAGCATCGGACGCAAAAAATAAGAGCTCTTCCAATAGCCAAAATTCACCTAGTCGAGAAGAGATTCAAGTACTCTCAGAACAAGTATATGGTGACACTCATAAGATAGATGAGAAAGTTTCAGATATCTTCCCTTCCGTAACTTGTTCCAGAGGCAACCGTTGCAGCCAACAGATGAGTAGTGTTTACTAATTCCTGTTAAAGAAGTGAAGAAAGTTATCGCTAGAACTAAGAACTTTTCAGCACTAGGGGCAGATAAAATCAACAAATTTTGGTTGAAGAAGTTCATTTCTACGCGTCAACATCTAATTCGTATATTTACTACTTTAAACACTAGCTACATGCTATCCACTGACTTCTTCAAAGAGAGGATAGAAACATCTATTGAGCCAGTATGAATTGCAATAGTTGATCAATGCGTGTACCAGAGAGGAGAAGCAGGTTAAGAGAAAACCTGTTAATAAACAGGTGTTTTACCTATGACCTTAAATTCCTTGTGGCGGCGGTAAAGAGGTACTCTAAAGCAGTGGTCAGCAAAGTTTTTGCCCACTTTTCAGGTAAGGGCATGTTTGGCCCAAGAAATTGTTTTCGCCTGTCGCGCTTTATTCGTCAACGCTACGTTTTTCCTGAAATGGGTTGATTTTCCTCGTCAGGGGTTCATTTTTAGACGGGTTACTCAATGTGAATAAAAAGTTACCAATGAATTTTGATTTAAATTCTTCTATTAACGATTTATAAGTCTGAAATTCGAAATCTGTAACTTTTTTGCGATTAAATACATCTAAACTTGTACTTCGAAAGTATAATGCATTGATTTTTAGTATTATAAGACGTTCTTTCGATTCCTTTTGATCGTTAGAATTCTCAGATTTTGAATTTCGAGGTTTTAGAAAGAGATTTTCAGAAGTCATCATACTAGGTCTTCCGTACCTTGCATTTACCTCCATCGATAAAAAGAGGGTAGAGATTTGCTGTGCATCGAGTGTCTCCATCGAAGGATGGTTCTAGCTGTAGCCTGCTCAGTTATAAAAATAAAAGATTCTCTAATGCAACTCGTACATCAAAATACAGTAGCTAATGTTGCGGCGTTTCTATACCATCTCGCAGATGGGGTCGAAGAGAAGCTTGGTCTCCCATTTGACTCCAGCAACACTAAACATGGCCTAGCATTGCTAACACCTTTGGTAGTCAGAAGACGTGTGCAGAAAGCAGAACATTCGTTTCTACTAAGAAAATATGCTGACAAGCTCCTTCATGGTACAGTCTACGGCATCATGCATAGAGAAGAGCTGTCAATGGGTATGTACAACATGTTTCTGAAATCTTCTGGATCGAGATCGGAGATTGAGTGATTTCTTTTTGCTTGTAAAGACAACATTATCGACCTCTTGGTTTACCGCGAACGTATAATGAATTTACCTTTAGACGATACCAACTGTCGAGCGTACAAGCGAGAGACAAAACACTTGGACATGTTCGTAATAGATGCTCAAAGTATGCACGCTACGGTTGCATAGAGAGACAGAATGTGGCTCTAAAAGTCTTATATTATCATCTTCGGTACTAATATGGTGTTGATCTTATGCTCATTGTGACATAAACCTAGGAGAAACTGAAGCCCGTTGTGGAGAATAATCATTGTAAGATTTACTGGAATTACTCATTTTCCACCACTCAACGTATTAGTGCTACAAAGCCTGATATTGCCCTCCAAGATCTGAAGACTAAGATAATTTAATTGATTAATTTATCGGCACCACCCGATGGTAATATCATGGCAAAGAAGGAATAAAAACGTGCAAAATATCAAGCTCTTCGTTTCGAGCTAAGCAGGCTGTACAAGGGCTACAAAGTCCATCTTGTGGTTCTCATAATTTATTAAAGGTGCCTATTACGATAGGTGGAAGCTAAGGGCAAGAAGAAAAACGAGAGAAATGTCAAGCATTTCGTATAAAGCTTAGCAGACTGTACTCATAATCGGCTGTCTTGAAGGTATGCAAGCTTCATTTCTCAGTGAACTCAACAAGATCCCGGCTTGCCAGCATCAGGCCCAGACCATCGCGAGCCGGATGCAAAAGGCTGTTCTTCGGGGATCACTTCATCTCGTCCATCAACACTGTTCCTCTTAAAATCGTACAATGTTTGGTAGCTCTAAAAAAAGTTCCCAGAGGTAAAACATTCATCCGCAACTGTTCCGTCTGCATTGCGTCGGGAATGTTTTTGTTTAAGGAACTATGGTTGTAGCTTCTGGGGCCTAGAAGTTCTCCCCATAAAAAAATATATTATATATTGTACAATATAATATATATTTATATAATTATATATGAGCACGTCAGGTTAAACAAGCAACAGACAAAAAATGTAGGTTAGTTACACCTGCCCCCTCTCTTAAAAGGGAGTTTCCTATAGACTTTCAAATGCGCTTATATGCGCAACTTTCGAAATTGACAAGGAACCATAATCAACCCCCTCATTAATCATTATAAATTTTTATTTCGCAATTTAAGTTATTTGGAGATATGATCTGATATTGGATCGTAAGAAGTGGTAATAAGGGGATTGACTATGTTTTTTTGTCAACTTCAAAAGTGGCGCATATTAGCATATTAGTGCTACACCTCCACTATCCACAGCAAAACGTTAAAGTGCCCTGAAATTCCCGTTATTCTCTTCTGGCATATCCAGTGGTAAACGGCCATCATCTCGACTTCCTCGTAGTGCCAGTCCTAGTTTGCAGCAGAACAAAACCTTGCGAATGATTGGAGCAAGCTTCCGTCTGTTTTCCAATTGCAGCCGTTTTCAAATCTGGTCGATCTCAATGATGACGTCATTTTTCTGGTTTTCATATATTAGCTTGAAATTCTGTGCGTCATCGGAGGCGTCCAAGTCATATCTCTTAGTTTGGTGGTCTTTAAATCTTTCTAAAGCTCTCTGCCAATCTTTGACACAAGTTTGCAATAACGAATTTAAACGTTCATGCGTTCCTTTTCCAACTACATTTTGCGCGAATAAAATGCAAACTCGACAATGGGCACCCCCTTCAACGCATAAGTGTGGTAACTAAGGATACTTTTGTAACCACGAAAGTTGAAATCTCAAATTCATTTTGTTGATTTCCGTTGCTGGAAACACAAAATCAGCATCTGGTGTCCATACATTTACAAGATGATCGTACATCTCAGTATTGTAGAGTTTCCTTCTGCAAACCCGTTGGACATCATTAACAAGATCTTGCAATTTTCGTGACCCCTGTAATTCATCAAAATAATTTTTTTTCTGGATTTACACAATAATGATTGGAGACTCAAATTTTATTTGACATAATATCATGTGAAAATTCGAAACACTTACTTTCAGATCATGTTCATGATCATCTTCCTTGTCATGCCACGATTTTTTTGCCGATGATAATTCTTTGGCCTGTTCAACTGATCGCCTACGTTTAATATCAGCACTTTTTGGTTTAAAAAAGACGTAATTTTCGAAAAAGCCATGATACGGAAGTCTTACCGTAGAAAATGAAATGTATAATTATGGGTTATGCCAGTTTCCTAGCTCAATCAGGCTCGTTGTGGCTCGTTGTGGCACTTTCATACCTTTTTACATGCAGGCGAAAAATGTTCCATCTTCTCACTCTATCATGTGATAAAACTATGCATTTATCTCCCTCTAAGAGATTTTCCGCATGCACTAGCGGAAAATGTAAGAAAATATGCTAGAAGGAGATGAGTGCATGCTGTTGTTACATGATAAAGTGGGAAGATGGAACATTTTCCGCTTGCATGCAAACAAGGTATGAAAGCGAACTTAAAGGGAATCTCGAGTGTATATATGCATCAAAAGATTATAGATTTGGCGGGATTTCCAAATAATGACTCGGAAAAGAAAAGATTCTTAAAAAAGTTAACGTATCTTCTGTTGTTAATGTAATTCACAGTACACACTACAAATAATTCGTGCTTAAAGTTACCTGTACAAAACATCGTCCCGAAATTAGAATATCTGGGCATTTTAAGGAGCTTCTCTGGTTCTTGATGGTCTACAAATAGTCTACGGACATCCGGAGCAATCCGGAGACCGTCTTCTACGGTTGAAGGACCATGTGCTGTTCGGGTATTGAGATTTGAGGGAGTCTGATATTTGGG
>NC_046657.1:112772733-112786812 GCF_010883055.1 Belonocnema kinseyi | reverse complement strand
CTTTCTGGGTCCGTCCCTGGATCGCAACAAGTGGTATTGAGGGGGTTGATTATGGCTTTTTTTTAAATTTTGTAAGTGGCACATATGAGCGCATTTGAAATCCTATCCGAAGAGATCATTATAAATTTTTATTCTGCTATTAAAGTTATTTGGAGATATCATCGGGTAGTGAATCGTAACAAGTGATAATGAGGTGGTTGATTATGGTTTTTGGTCAATTTTGAAAATAGCAAATATGAGCGCATTTGAAATTCGATCTGAAGATATCATTATAAATTTTTATTGTGCAATTTAAGTTATTTGGAGATATCATCGGGTGGTGGATCGTAACAAGTGGTAGTAAGGGGGTTGATTATGGTTTTTTGTTAATTTTGAAAGTGGCGCATATGAGAACATTTGAAATTCTATCTGAAGAGATCATTATAAATTTTTATATTGCAATTTAGGTTATTTGGAGATATCATTGGGTAGGTTATCAGTAGCAAGTGTTATTTGGGGGGTTGATTATTGTTTTTTGTTAATTTTGAAAGTAACGCATCTGATCACAGTTGAATCCCCATAGGAAAGTCACTTTGTCAATGCGGATTGAAAACTTTTTATTTTGTTGGTCATCATTCGTAAAATTTTCTTACCTCTATATCATGGGTAATTTTAAAATTGTTAACAAAAAATTATGGCACATATGGGCGCATTTGACGACGAAAGAATCCACGTTCTCAACTTTGTATTGCACATCACTGTTGAGGATTTAACACCTGCGTTACATTGCCTCCCTCCAAAATATATCATTGTTAATTTTCTAGCCCAAAATTTTTTAGTGGTAGCGAATTTGAGCGCATTTGAAGTTATGAAAGGTAGGTATGATGAATTTGGAAAAATGTTATTAGTTTAAAAAAATCACGCATTAAAAAATTTAAAAATTACCCCAAAATTTGATAGTGGGGAGGGCGAGGCTGGTCTAACTGACCTAAAAAATCTATACATAAAGGAAATACAAATTTTTTCAGAGCAAACAAGAGATATAAAATGTTTGAGAACAAAAAGGAAATAGGCAGTTGGTAAGAGCAAAAACGCAACCTAATTTCTTTCAGCAATGGAATATGCAGTTTTGTCGAAATTCCTGATTTTGGACAATCCAATGTATTTTAAAAGTTTAAATAATTAGCAGTAGTTACAGTAAGACCCTTCAATAGTCCTCCCATCTATAGCCATTCGAAAAATTGATGACGCGCCGTAAGAAGGTGTAAGAGGAGCTGCTAGGGGTGCTCGGGGTCTGCGGTTGTCAGTCAGACGAGCACTCAAGCGTAAACAAACAAAAACGGAACTACCAACGACAGTATACTTGACAATGGACGTGTACCAAAAAATGTGCATGTTGATAGAGGTAAAGAATTTTACAACTCACATTTTGAAAATATTATGAACCGTAAGTTTATCTTACAATGCTACTAAACATTAGACTATTAGAATGAAACCAAAATATGTTACTAAAGAATATGAGAGAAAAATTGTTGTTCAACGTATACAAAAATTATAATGTGAAACAAGCAGTTGAAAAGCCTAATTTTAAAGTCGGTGACAAAGTACGTGTAAGTATATGTAAGCACGTTTTTGAGAAAGACTACACGTCGAATCGGGCAACTAAAATATTTACAATAAGTCATATTAAGAATACCGAACCTGTGACGTATTTGCTTAAAGATTATCAGGGTAAAGCTGTTACAGTTAGTTTTTATGAACAAGAACTGGGTAAAGTTAGAAATCCAGACATTTATCTTATTGAAAAAGTACTGAAAAAATGTGGAAATAAGCTGTTTGTAAAATGGTTAGGTTTCGACTTCTCGCACAATAGTTGGATAGATAAGTCTAGTTTACAAATATCTTTGTATTAATATTATGTTTTTTCTGAATAAAGTTGATTATTTTTAAACATATCTTCTTACTTACACACCTAGCTACCCTTAATATAGTAAATAAAACAAAAAGGTACATTTATTTTAAACTATATTTTTATTCAGATCTGAGTTTTTATTCAGCTAACATCTGAGTTCTGATAATTTCTCAATCAGTTCTTCACACACATTCTGATTATAAAAAGTAGTCATTTCAAGAAACAGACTTTTAAATCGCATGAGATTAGGAAATATAAGTTGTATAATTGCCTTACTAATTATAAGTTTCATTGTACGTTAAAACGGCATATCACTCTGTTTTAAAAGATACCTGTCGATACAAAGAGATATTTCCTGAAGAACAGCAAACAGTCTTTCTTGCAGTACAAATAAAAGATATTTTGCTTTTCTTGAATTTGCTCCAAAGCCACTATATAATTTCCTAAAGATATAGTCATATGGAAATTTCCATCGCCGATGCATTGTTGCTTCTGTTGGACATCAAAGAAGAGTGTCATGAGGTGGAAGTAACTTTTAAATAATTTCCACTCTTCAAAGATCACTGATAAGGCAAGCTTTCCATCTATTTTAAACTCAGCACCGACGATAATTTGTTTTTTGAATGACGAATTCAGATTTTATATAGTTGCTTGTAGCATTTGATTTCGAGGTGTATAAGTCATGATGAGGTTGATCCCACTGAAGGCTTTAACACTGTTGGAAGAAAGTCTTCACTTAGAGCGGTTTTTTTCAATTTTAAGAAGTCCATTTCTTCTTTTTCACTGTTTGGTATCTTCAAGATTCAGAGTTTTAAATTTCCTTGTTATAATTTATAGATCTATTCGCACTTGTATCACTTGTTTTAGTTGTTGAATGTTCTTCAGGAATATCTTTAAACGGCTTTTTAGCTCTTGCTGGTCTTCTTCTTCACAATCTGGCATCTGACAAGAAACTGAAGAAAGAGAAGAACTGGCCTCCTCTTATAGACACTTACCCCCCCCCCCCCCCTCTTCCGAATTACTAGACATTTTTGCGTAGTATTTGGCTATATGGCGCAATAATTAGCATAAGAGTTAAAAAATACGTTTTTAAACGTTTACTTAATGGAGCAGATGTCACATATGTTTCGTGTGCAAGAGACATTTCTCAGAATTAATAAGTGGGTCGTAGATATTTTTTTAGGATACATGTAAAAATTTCGTGAGGTGATTGACCTAAGAAGCTTCTAGAAGGACTTTCAGGATGTATATTAAGCTAGCACCTCCACAATCGAGTTTTTAAATTTTTCATAGCTCAGAATTTTGGGCTTTTTTTGGACTGCAATAAAAATTGTTGGGCTCATTTACTTTTTTCAAAAAATCAATTTTCTTGTGGAGGTGCCAGCTTACATTAACCCAGCACCTCCACTTCTTTAAATCACTTAATAATAATAATTTAATTACACCAGAATTTTGGGATTTTTTTGGGCTCTCAAAATACGCAAAAACAATTTTCCCCAAACTAACCCTTAACTCCTATAATCAAGCCCCTTCAAAAAATTGAAAATTTTCATTCATTCATTAACGGGATATTTTTGGGCTCTTTTTGGGCTCCCAGAAAATACCCACTTCGATTTTTGGGCTACAACCCTTACAGTAAAAAATTAACCCCTTTGTAACACTCAGATACGAAATTGTCAAAAAATAACTTTTATTGAATTTTAGAGCTTGAATAGAGTCTCTGATTTTTGGGCTCCTTGAAAATACCCACTACGATTTTTGGGCTTTAACCCTTAACGTCAAAAATCAACCCTGTGCTGCCACGTAGATACTACTTTGTCAAAAAATCAATTTTTCTAGAATTTTTCAATAGAAATAAAGTCTCTGATTTTTGGGCTCCTCGAAAAAACCCGCTACGATTTTTGGGCTTCAACCCTTAACGTCAAAAATGAACCCCTCTCTGCCACGTAGATACAAATTATTCAAAAAATGAATTTTTCTAGAATTTTCAAATGGAAATAGAGTCTCTGATTTTTGAGTTCCTCGAAAATACCCGATACGATTTTTGAAATTTAACCCTTAACGTCAAAAATGAACCCCTCTCTGCCACGTAGATACAAATTTTTCAAAAAATAAATTTTTCTAGAATTTTCAAATTAAAATAGGGTCTCTGCTTTTTGGGCTCCTCAAAAACACCGGCTACGATTTTTGGGCTTCAACCCTTAACGTCAAAAATGAACTCCTCTCTGCCACTTAGATACAAATTTTTCAAAGAATAAATTTTTCTACAATTTTTCAATGGAAGTAAAGTCTCTGATTTTTGGGCTCCTCGAAAATACCCTCTACGATTTTTGGGCTTCAACCCGTAACGTCAAAAATCAACCCCTCTCTGCTATATAGATACAATATTTTTAAATGACTTTTTTCAGAATTTTACGATGGAAATAGAGTTTTTGATCTTTGGGCTCCTCGAAAATACTTGCTAAGATTTTTTGGCTTCAATCCTTAGCTTCAAAATGAACCCTTCTCTGCCACGTAGATACCATATTGTCAAAAAATATATTTTTATAAAATTTTCAAATGGAAATAGAGTCCCTGATTTTTGGGTTCCTCGAAAATACCCGCTACGATTTTTGGGCTTTAACCCTTAATGTCAAAAATCCACCCCTCTCTACCAAGTAGATACAACTTTCTCAAAAAATTATTTTTGTAGTATTTTTCAATGGAAATAAAGTCTCTAGTTTTTGGGCTCCTCAAAAATACCCGCTAGGATTTTTGGGCTTCAACCCTTAACGTCAACAATCAACCCCTCTCTACCACGTAGATACAACGTTGTCAAAAAATAAATTTTTTGACGGTAAGGGTTAAAGCCCAAAAATCGTAACGTTTATTTGCGTGGAAAGCCCAAAAATCAGAGACTCTATTTCCATTGAAAAATTCTAGAAAAATTGATTTTTTGACAAAGTAGTATCTACGTGGGTTGATTTTTGACGTTAAGGGTTGAAGCCCAAAAATCGTAGCGAGTATTTTCGAGGAGCCCAAAAATCAGAGACTTTATTTCTATTGAAAAATTCTACAAAAATTCATTTTTTGACAAAGTTGTATCTACGTGTTTGAGAGGGTTTGACTTTTGACGTAAAGGGTTGAAGCTCAAAAATCGTATCGGGTATTTTCGAGGAGGCCAAAAATCAGAGACTATTTCCATTGAAAAATTTTAGAAAAATTGATTTTTTGACATAGTAGTATCTACGTGGGTTGATTTTTGACGATAAGGGTTAAAGCCCAATAATCATAGCGTGTATTTTCGAGGAGCCCAAAAATCAGAGACTCTATTATCATTAAAAAATTCTACAAAAATTTATTTGCAGACAAAGTTGTATTTACGTGGTAGAGAGGGGTTGATTTTTGACGGTAAGGGTTAAATCTCAAAAATCGTATCGGGTATTTTCGAGGAACTCAAAAATCAGAGACTCTATTTCCATCTGAAAATTCTAGAAAAATTCATTTTTTGAATAATTTGTATCTACGTGGCAGAGAGGGGTTCATTTTTGACGTTAAGCGTTGAAGCCCAAAAATCGCAGCGTGTATTTTCGAGGAGCCCACAAATCAGAGACTCTATTTGCATAAAAAAGTTCTACGAAAATTTATTTGCAGACAAAGTAGTATCTACGTGGCAAAGCAGGGTTGATTTTCGACGTTAAGGGTTAAAGCCCAAAAATCGTAGTGGGTATTTTCAAGGAGCCCAAAAATCAGAGACTCTATTCAAGCTCTAAAATTTTATAAAAGTTATTTTTTGACAATTTCGTATCTGCGTGTTACAAAGGTGTTATTTTGTTGCTGTAGGGGTTAAAGCCCAAAAATCGAAGTGGGTATTTTCTGGGAGCCCAAAAAAACCCAAAAATATCCCTTTATTGAATTACTGAAAATTTTTAATTTTTTGAAGCTGGTTGATTTTTTAAGTTAAGGGTTGGTTTGGGGCAAAGTTTTTTTTGCGAACTTTAAGAGCCCAAGAAAAGCCCAAAATTCTGATGCAATTGAATTTTTATTATTTAGTGATTTAAAGAAGCGGAGGTGCCCAAAATTCTGAGCTATGAAAAATTCAAAAATTCGATTGTGGAGATGCTAGCTTAATGTACCTATTTTCAGGGTTATTGGTTTTAGCGCTCAAGAGGGAATTGATCAACGTATGGTGTGGAATGAGTCTTTTAAGGTATGAAGGTGACATTTGATTTATGGTATTTTCGAGAACCTTCGAATACGCTGACCCTCACTTGATACTGTGACGTCAGACATCAAATCCTGTTCCATATTTTTGAGTGAAAAATTTTTATCCCCGGATTTAAGTATTGATTTTCAATATTGATAGTGAGAATCAAATACAACACTGTGATTCGTACTTTAAAACAAGGAGCAAAACCCAACTCCGAGACTTCTGTGCTCTAGCCGCAAGTTTGCTAATCGTACGGAAAAACTTGGTCAGGAACTCCCCCTGCCTATCTATTGTAAAAATATATAATTATCCAGGATATCGTGAATTAATGTAACGCAGAAGCAGAAGTAATTTTAATATAATATATATTTTAATATAAACAGTAGTTCAAAGATACATCTGTAGCAATCAATTATAAAACTATATTTGCAACTACATTAATACGCTCAAGATTAGTAAGTAAAAATAGTATTATTTTTTTAAATAACAGACCCTGACAATCACCACGATTTTGTCACCCTACAGAGATTGAGTTCGCTAAAGAATCAGAAAAAGTCAGTCAGGATCAGAAATGTTAGCAACGTTCAAATACAAGAACTAGGGTCTGTTGAAATACCAATAGAAGACGTCAACGTATGTAGTCATTTTTCAATGCATATGGTATTGATTGATGGTAAGGTATTGTATTTCGAAATTGGGACTAAATTAAGGCAAAAGTGCGCCATCCGTCACGCAAAGCCATCGTTGTTTAATGACCTCTGAAATAAGGAAAAACGCCTCTTTTTACTAAATCCTGAGTCGTTTCAATTCAACAGAAAAGTCTGATTCAGTCCAAACTTTGCACGAAATAGGGACTTGAAGTTGATCTGCCCAAAGCTGGTTTTAGTGGCACCGCTAATGACGTTAATAACGATCGAAGAGCATTTAAAGAACCGGATGTTCTGGCTGATTGTTTTGAATTGAATAATAAGCATCTTCGTAACTTCAAAGCAATACTGATGGCTCTATTTTTCCATTTATCCAAAAAGCATCTCTTTGAACTAAAATACTCATCCATGGTGCTGAAATTAACAAATACATTATATGGCCAGTTACAATACTAGGAGAAGAAGCATCCGAAACTAGTAAAAAATATTATAGGGTTAATCATAGCAGAAAGTATAGCTGAGCTTTTACTATGGACGATATATTTGATCGATTATTAGGTACTTCGGACCCAATAATATCGACTATAAATTTGGAGTCACATATTTGAAAAAGTGGTAAAAGAAAACAAGTTCAAATTCTCAAACAAGTCAGGAAACTTGTTGCTATTCTTAAAGTGAACAAAGTTGATGATGGCGATATGTCATAGAATTTATCAGAAAGTATTGTGAATGATTCGGAAGATATAACCGGACTTCCAGAAACATTACAATTATTGGATGAGGTCGCATTGACCTCTAATTTTATCTCTAGTAGAAAAAGAGTTTTTATACTTATTTTTTTATTTTTATAATAAATATAATTTAAATTGATACTTATCTGATTGTATTAATTTGATATGAATAAATAATTATTTTTATTTTCATAATAAATTCGTAATCAGTGATCTTGGAAATCCCCTTCAACCAATGTTGAAAAAAATTGCAATTTTATTTAGAATACTTGGCCACCATATTGGATTCGACATTTGGTTTTTATTTAAAATTTTAAGGATAAATTCGTAATCAGCAGCTTAAAACGCCCTTTTATACCAATTTTGAAGAGGTTACAAAATTTATTTAGAATACTCGTTTGCCATATTGGATCCACCATTTTAAAAATGTTAAATTATACATTCGTAATCAGCGACCTCGAAAACCCCTTCATACCAATTTAAAAACAAAATTTAAAATTGATGTAGCATACTCGTCCGCCATTTTGGATTCACTATTTTAAAAAAATGTTTACATCGGATTTGTAATTAGCGACTCAAAAAACCTCCAAATAAGAAAACTGGGCACACCTGAAGAACATTTATTACTTTTTGCCAACTTTTAAGGATTCCGTTCTACTGTGCAGAAGGACTAACCAGGATAGAAAATGTTTTGGCGCCATCAAGATTCTATAAAATCTCGTGAATCCGGGGTAGACAATGGGGAGCATGTGTCATCTTCTTGTTGATGCATCGGTAGTCTATGCGGAAAAGGTTATTATTGTCCTTCTTTCCAACGACCACGGTGGTAGGGCTAGAAGGGAAATTCACCGGCTCAATCATCCCGTCAGCGAGCTTGTCACGCACCTATGTGCTTGTTGAGCCGTAGCCGTTTTTTTTTCTATATAACCATAGAGCGACTCATGGAATTTGGTTGGATTTGACTGATGGATCTCGTGCCAAATTGTCATGATTTGGCTCAATGGACACACTTGGTTAAAGAATGAAGCATGTCTTTATGCTTCCCAGAGGAATTAGGCCTGAAACTCAAGTGAAAAATCTTGATGCAGTTCGAGTAGCGAATTTAGCGTAAGTTGAGTTTGGCCCCTCATCCGTAACTCGGCGTCGCTCAAGAGAGATACGCAGGAAAAGTTTTGCGAGGAGCATGAGTCTATATAAGCAATGGTTTCCTTTTCTCCTAGCCGTACACTGAAATTAGAGAGCCGACGAAGGGTGACACTAGTAACTTTTACTGCCGGGACCCCTGGTTGGTGGGTTGCTCGACGACCATCTTAGCTTCTGAGATTCGCCAGTTTATTTGAAGGACATCCCGTCCTTGGCTTCATCCATCTCCGCTTCCACTTAGAAGCGGCGTTATTGGAGTACTGCTGCTGCAGACGCTCTGTGAGAGGGATCTGTACATCTATAATTAGTGAGATGTATGGTATTTTGAGATGTATGGTTCATTCTTTGTGATCCTGGGACAGTTCGTTTTGTCCAACTGCCACTAGATGGGTACAGCCTTGTCCAAACGTATAGTACAACGTTGTCTGTTCCCGGGTGGACAGGGGCTTTCTTTGTCCCTTTGAGACGATTCCTCCGTTGGCCTCTGGAGCAAGTGACAGAATACGCTTGTTATATGTAGTAAATATTGTGGAACTCTTTCCCTGTGGCATATGTGATGGGGCATTTATGTTTTCTAAATAATAGTGATAGGGAGTCGTACACACCGAATAAGAGTTTGGGCACAATTGCCCTTTAGAATGGTTGATAGGACACCTTTTCTCTTTAGAGTAGGTAATGTGTCTTGGAGAAAACTGCCTTGTCTAATTGCCACTGAATTGCAACAGGCTTGCTCATTGACAAAACGTAAAGTGAAACGTTCAGTTCCTGATGGCCAAAGGATTCCTTGTTCCTAAGTAACAAGTTTTCCTCCGTTTCCCTCTGAACTCTTGTCCTACGGAATAGGTAAAGGGGCACTCATGTCTCCAGACTGATAATGGAAGGCATTCTTACATACCGAATAAGAGTTCGAGCACAATCGCCTTCTGAAATTGTTGATGGGGCACCTTTTTGCTCTGGAATATATAATGTGGCACTTATTCGTCCTATAGAAGAGTGCAGGGCACTCGTACTTTCTAAAAAAGAGTGTGGGTCACCATCGCTAGTTGGAAAAGAGCTCAAGGTAGAGTCTTTTATTTCATGATGCTCGGAAAGTAGGGATGCTGTATCCTTGATGACTGCGGCAACATTTGCCCGGAGAAACAACTGCGATGGATTTCCTTGTTTATGTTCCTTTTTCAAATCCTTTTTCTTCTAATGCGCTTCAGAAATCTATAAACGAGAATCGTCCCGTTACTTTCAATGCTTTAATTTCACAGGTTACTCCCGCTGGATCTATAATTCTGCGAGTGGATTCCTGGTGGATGTATTGTGGCCCTGCCGAGTAGGCTCTGTTAGGTAATGCAGGATCCCTCAGTTTATCTTTAGGTTGATCACCAGAGACCGCTCTTGAACCAGGCGCATGGCTAAGAATGTCCAACTCGCAGGGCTGAACTTCGTACTGACTTCCTGTAGGGTCTGTAGGGCCTTCCAAGGATTGACTTACCCCGTCGGTAGAGTGTAGGGTCACGTCGTTCCTAGCGACTAGCAGTGGGGCTTGTCACCTTCTGGAGAATGGCGATTGAGTTCATCGCCTCCTGATGACTGGCAATAGAATTTCTTACCCCCTTATTTCCAGCAATGGAATTCTTCCCCACCTGGTGACTAGCAACAGAATTTGTAAACCCTTCTGAGATGATTACCTGGAGAGGTTTCTCAGCCTTTGGAACCTAGGGGATGGAATACCTAGAAGTAGGCACTGCAAGCAACTTTTGCTTATACTATAGTGCAATCCCACTCAACACATAACTAAGGGATCTGGTTGACGGAGCACCTCAGCGATGTGCGCTAAATGAAAATTTTCCTACTCTGTGGTTGGTAATTAAACTACTTTGGTATAGTTTCATTTTCTGTTTATTAAAAATTATTTATGTCAACTGAAAATTTAAAAATTACATTAAAAATTCAACTTTTTATTGAAATATAGCTTTTTTGTTCAAAAAAATATGCTTTCGGGTTAAAAATTCTAATACTTTGTTGAAAATTCATTTGTTTTTCTTCTTTAAATTCAATATTTTTAACTGAAAATGTATTCAATTATTGGAAAATCCAACTGTTTTCTAGAAAATTCGTTTTTTCATTGTTGAAAATTTATTGTTTGTAATAAAATTTCAACTATTGCATTCATAGCTGAAAATTGAACTTTTCTAGTTTAAAACTCCAACCATATGGATAAAAATGATTTATTTTGTAGTCACCTTGTCTTTTTGACTTCAAAATTAAACATTTTGTACGAATTTTTTTTTCTCCATTGACTAAAAAATCTTTCTTGTTTGAAAATTCAACTCTTGTTGAGAATTTCTCTTTTTTTTAAGTTCAATTACTTTGTTGGAAATAAAATTACTATGTTAATTTATAACAAAGAATAAGATTTCATCAAATTCCACCACCTTTCCTAATCATCTCACGTAACTTTTGGATAAAGCCTAAATAAAGTGACAAAACCAATTTAATCGGCAAAAGTTACGTAAGATAGGGAGGGACGGTATAAAATTACGGTCCCTAACAAAGAAGACTATGCGGTACCAAAATTTTAGAAAAAAAGTTTACCTAATTTATGCACGGCCCATCAGATGACTTTAACTAAAGTACCAAACATTAAAAAAAAATTTGTGTGTATTTTGAACGATTAGTTTAGGATCGGGGGTCTAGTTTAAAGGTTTGCAAAGGTATCTGGTGGTATCAAAATCTTTTCAGTTCTTTAGCTGTTTTCCTTGAAGGCAGCTGAGATTGGATTATTAAATGTGACAGGATTGGTTTTTGGGGATATTTGATGATTATTCTGAGGTTTGAAATATATATTTGAGTTTTGAGACGATGATTGGTGTGATTATTTTAAATTAAAATTTGTTTGCTGTTGTATTTGTAGGCAGCTGGAATGGTGTTCGCTAAATGTGACAGGGGTTGTTTTTTAAATTGTTGATTATTATTGTGGCGTTAATAATATAGTTTAATGTTTTTTAAAGGTGAATGGTGTAATTAGTATAAATTTCTTGGACTTTTTTTGTTTAAGGCTGCATAATTTAAGACATGATTTTAATTCTTAAGTAACAAATTCTTCCACGTATAAAACGAGTGAAGATAAATCGACTCAAAATTTTGATTGACTCAAACGATTTTAATGAAATTTAAATTAATTTTAAAGTATTCCACATTAACTGCTAAGTTTCTCTACTTTTCACAATACATATAATCTAGAAAGGAATTATACGAGGTGCAAGAATGGTTGATCAATGAAGAAATATTCACTTTTTTCCAATGAATTCTTACAAACAACGTTGAATAGATTTTTCAAGTGAATGCAGTGTAGGAATTCATTAACATCGTCAATTGGTTTAGATATTTTTTTAAACTTATGGCACTGATGTAGAGAAATAACAAATATATATAAAACCCAAATATATTATTCTCATTGGTATCTATAATTTCTTTCATAAAAAATTATTAAATTTAAGAAAGACATGGGACCATTTTTCTTAGGCAAGTGGATTATTAATATTATATTTTACCTCGGGAAGCACAGTTTACTTAATAACTAAATATAGGGCGCAGATTATAATGACAAACAATTTCACGTCAAAACAGGTTAATTGCATAAAACAAATTTTTTGAGCCACCTCTACATTATTGAACCATTTCCAGATTAAATGAAATCTCATGAAATCTATTGAAATCTTTTAAATAAAATCCTTTAAAATATTTTCCAATACTGTGAAATTCCGTGAAATCTTTGATCCTTTCATTTATATAAAATATTTTGAAATCTCACTACGTTCCTTTGAATCCGTTGCAATATTAAAAGGTTTCATTTAGGAGAGGCTGCGGGTAAGCCGACCCTGTTTTCATAGTAATTTTAAATTTTAAAAAAATGTGTTTGATAATATATTATATATGGCTGGATCGAGAATTTAGTAAAATCTTACTGTTGATTTTAAACTGCGATGATTTATTCATAAATTATTTAACAAAAAGTTAAGTGAGGGAAAATCTCTCAAGCGAAAAATCTTAGGGTTAAGCTGATATCCCTCTGGGGCTAAGTCGACACTTGAATTTGATATTTGAAAAAAGAAAAGTATGACTTTTTTGCAAATTTTTCCCTTTCCCTTTAAAGTACGTTGAAATTAAAGAATTTAAAAAAGCGTGTACTTTTTTCAAAAATTCATCTTTTTGGATAAAAAATTCCCCCTTTTGGTAAAAAAGTTCTGAGTAGAAAAATTCATCATTCTTGTAGAAAATTTTAACTGTTTTTTAAAGAAGTTGCCTTTTTCGTTTTGAAATTTAACTATATGGTTGAAAATGCTCTTGGTTGAAGTTTAAGATTTTTTTTTGAACATTCGAATGTTTTATTGAAAATAATCTTTGGAGTTTGAAAAAAAGCTATAGCAAACATTTTTGTTGTTGAAAGTTTGTCTTTTTAAATTAAAAATTCATCTTTTAGATTGAAAATAGACCCTTTTTAGAGAAATGTTTCAAATTCAGCCTTCTGCTAAAGAATCGCCATTTTGGCTTAAAGATTCGACTTTTTCTTTAAAAATGCGACATTTTGTTTTTTAAGTTATGTATTTTGGAAATTTAGTCAATTTGTTCTAAACTCATCTTTCTGCTTAAAAATTCTCGTTTTCGGCTTCCATACTCAACTTTTTTCTTTAATATTCGGCTTCTTGGCTTGAAAACTTAATCCTTTACTTGAAAATGCATTTTTTTTGGCAGAAAATTATTCTGGTTTGATTGAAAATTCATATCAGTGAAGTTATTAAAACCATGAAATTCAATCAACTCATATGAAATATTTTTAAATCCCTTTTCCAAGCACTGTTAGACTAAACTTACTAAGTCAAACTAGATAAATTCAAGTGTTATACGTAAAACTGCCTAGAGTTTTTAGATAATACTTTATGTAATTTAAAATGCTCAAAAGTCATAAATTATATTAAGCATCTCATTCTTGAGAAAAAACGATTTTTTAGCTATTATAGTTGAAAGTTATCTTTTGAGAACTTAAAAGTACTAAAACCACGTCTAAAATGTTTGTTAAAAAATTTAAAAGAATGCTATCCATCTTCTTAATAATGTCAACATATATTCTGTGGAATTTTCATTTTTTTCCATGTAAAACTCGACTTTTTCTAAAACGAAAAATTGTATATACATTGCGATATCAGTTTGACTGAATTAAGTAATAAATTTTTTTGCGTGAAACTGCCTAATGAAAAATAAATATCTCCGAGCGACTAACATGTTGTCCATCGTCCATGAGATAAGGAGTATATTATATATAGAGAATAGTGTACCTCAAGATTACTCATCAATTACATCGTCAACTAAACTCTTTACTAATCGGCTGTAATCAGTATTTCCTCTTCTTGAAAAAAATGAAGATCGTTTATACTCTGGTCCTCACCCTGGTGGTCACCTTCAATTCTATTGGTGAATATATTAATA
>NC_046657.1:112770388-112772633 GCF_010883055.1 Belonocnema kinseyi | reverse complement strand
ATCCCATCCACACACTACTCCTTTCCCCTGCCGAGTGAGTCACGCCTACCCCGAAAGGGAAATGGCTTAATGGTGTAATAATAATAATAATAATATAAAATTTGTTGAAATACCGTAAAAGCCTGTTAAATTCACTAGTAAAACCTGGTAAAATCCATTAAAATTCCTTTTAATATTAAGAACCCTTAAAATCTCCGAACACTGGAAACTCAAAAGTTGGTATATTCTACAAACAACTATTATCACAGTAGTTCCAGTCCATGGACCTTGTGATGCTCTCACAAGATTATATGCCTAATCTTATCTAATGGTAGAAATAAGCATCAAACCCGGCAAGATGTTTGTATGAAGTTTAATAAATTATATCATCCACAAATGTATTTTGCATTATTAAAATCCTGTAAGGTCTTTTGAAAGTTCTTAAAATCTTCTGAAATTTTTTAAAACCATAACTTAATCAGATTAAATATAAGCGTAACGTATTTACTATAGCAGTAACCCGGCAATAATAATCACTACTCCAGAAAAACGACCTCAGTCACATTTAGTGAACCACATTTCAGCTGCCTACAACTACGACAGCCAAAAAATCTGTACTGAGAAATATTCACACCAATAACCTTGGCGAAACTCTAAAATAGCTTCCTCCAATCAGAACAGCAAAACCATTTTTAAATGAAAATGATCACACCAGTTACGTGCATAAGACTGTATCCTAAATCATGAACCTTTCACATATGTAATTATAACGAACCGCAATCTCAGCAACCTTGAACTAAAAAAGCTAACCAAATCTAAAAATTTTCAATAATTACACCATTCACCTTCATGAGATCTAAAACTATATCTCTAATCTCACAATAATGATGAACAATCCCAAAAAAACTACCCCTGTCAAATATAGCGAGATACATTAAAGCAGCCTTGAAATAAAGCATAAAAAAACTACAGCGTTACATTTAACAAACCCCAGCTCATCATCCTTTAACCAAAACAGCCAACAAAAATTAAACTGAGAATTATCCTACCAGTTACCTTCGGAAAACTCTCAACATTATTCCCAACCCCCAATCCCAAATTTTTTCTAGGGGGGAGACGTAGTAAAAATTATTTTATACACAAAATATTTTCACGTCTGCAAATCACTAAAAACCAAAAGTTTTACAGTTTAGTAGAAAATATGTACAAATATTTAGTCGAATGATGAACTATTTTGCTGAGCATTCATATTTCCAGTGAAAGATTCATCACTTTAGATAACAACTATTTTTTCTTTGGTAAACAATTAAACTATTTTGTTGAAATTTTGATTTCAAAGGGGAGCTCTTTCGTAGTTGGCAGAAACGGTATATTTTTTAGTTGCAAAATCAACTAATTGGTTCGAAATGCGTTCTTTTGTTTAAAGTTAATTATCTTGGTTTACAATTCAAGTATGTTGTTGAAAATGTGCTTGGTTTGGTGGAAAATTAAATTTCTTGTTCAAAATTAATTTTTTGAAACAAAAATTCTAACTGTTGCATTTTTAGTTAGAAACTAATATTTATTACTTTAAAATCCAATTAACTGGTTGTAAATCTAATTATTTGTTGAAAATTCTTTTTTTTTGTGAATAAATAATCCTGGTGGGAAATTTAACTATTTGGTTTAAACTTGATGTATTTTTTGAGAATACACCTTTGTAGTAGAAAGTTAATCTTCTGGGTGAAAAATTCAATTTTTGAGTTGAAAATTCAACTACTTAGTTAAAACTTTAACCGTTTTGTGGAAAGTTTGCCTTTCTTACTTGGAAATTCAATATTTCGTATGAAGTTTTCCCCTCCAATGACTAAATGTGAGCGTCTACATGAAAAGGGCCTGAAGGGTTTGGTAATTAAACTCTTGTTAAACATTTTTCACTTTTTGTTTGGTTTTCATCTCTTTTGATATAAATGTCATATTTTTTGTCAAAAAATCCAACAGCTTGGTTGCACATAAATTTGTTTTTGATTCGAGTTAACCATTTTTTACGTAAGCTTAAAATCTTTTTTTGGGTAAAATATCAAGTATTACATTGTTTGTTGAGAATTAATCCTTTTTTAATAAAAATGTAACTACTTGTTTAAAAGTTTAATTACTTTGTTAATTCAGGAGAAATAATAAGATTTTACTAAACCTCCATCTCCCTCAGGTCATCTTGCGTAATTTTTGTATAAACCTTAAACAAATGCACGAAAAAAATATAATCGTAAAAAGTTACGTAAGATAG
>NC_046657.1:112768456-112770378 GCF_010883055.1 Belonocnema kinseyi | reverse complement strand
TTTACGCTCGCTGATAACGAGGGTTACGTGGGTCAAAAATCTAGGGAAAAAGTTTAGGTAATTTATACATGGCTCCTCAGCTGATTTCAACTAAAGGAAAATATTTTTGTACTTTTGGTTATTATTATTTCGTCTGAGATTATGATATTTTTATTTCTTTGGCTGTTTTACTTGAAGGCAGCTAAGATTAAAATCATTAAATGTGACAGGATTGATTTTTTGGGATTCTTTATCATTATTCTGAGGTTGGGGATGTAGTTTAGAGCCTTGGGAAGGTTACTAAATATTGGTAAATTAATATTTAATTTCTGCAGAATTAATATAATCTGTCAATATTTCGACTTTGAGAAAAATATGCGAGATAGCTACAAGTATTAAGAAAAATTTAATTCTTACGAGGAGACTTATTTCGCGTTCAAAATAAGTTAAGGTGATTGAACTTGGGTTGCGCAATTGATAACTTGTTTCTTATTAATATACATATAGATAGAGAAGTCGATTTATACAAGCAATATCATTCTTATTTCGATTACGAACATTTCCTTAACTTTAAAAGTGTTGTTAATTGGTTAAAATGATTTTAATTATATTTAAATTAATTTTGAATTATTATCCACAAACTGCTGAGTTTCTCCATATTTCACAATACAAACTGTGTACTCTCTAAATTTGAAATAGTAAAATATAACTGATTGCCAGTTAAATTCTACTAATTTCTGTAGCTAGAATTGAGTCACTGACAATTAGTAGAATTGTATTGATTGGATTAGTAAAACAAAAATCACTAATTGAATCAATTATATATATAACCAGCGGGTTATGTCATAAAGCCTAAAGGCATGCAAAACGTCCAACTCCTGGGAAGATATATAGAAAAATTACATCTTCCTAGGAGTTTTAGAGGAGCCCAGACTCCGAGGTCTCCCACTATACATCTTCGCATGTATCATGGGAGACGAGAGCAGGGCGAAACCTATAAAAAGGGCCGCACAAGTCGAAAACGGCAGTTGAATTCTGTGAGGCAACTCACAGAAGACATCTTTAGGAGAGAGTCTCTCTCTTCTAAGTTGATACCTAATAGATTTGGGAGAAATCCCATCTCTATTATTTTTCTTAGACAAGCGTAGCGTACTTGAGGAGAGGACGAGTAAATATTCGCTCGCACCCTGTTAGTAAAGCGGCTACCTTTTCTGTGTTTTCTGTGACGTTGAAACGTTGAATTTCAACTTTCTTTTATTTCAAGGCGATTTTTGTGTGCGATTCCACAAATTGAATATCTGAGACAGTGACCTTCTTTTAAATAAAGACGGAAAAATAAAATTATAGATTTTGATTACCAGAAATAAATGGTAATAAATTATTTTCTCTAAAGCATAAAAATTTTCACTGTGATTACAGACGTCACGAACGAGATAAATTTCTCGTCCCCGGGGCCAAGAAGTTGCACAGTGAAGATTTATTATTCTTGTCATTCACCTTAGCTGCTTAGGAGTGGACGAGTGAATATTCGCTCGAAACCTGTCCAGAAAACGGCTAATCCTGAGTGCCAGGCAATAAAAAATAATTTTCAACATTTGTCAGCCTTCGGTAGAGGCATCTCTAAACTTTCGACCCTAAAGTGTCGCCTTGAGGTAAACCGCTCTCACTCGGAAGAGTTGTAGTGCGACAGGTGCATCACCCTTTTATGGTAACACCTCATAAAGACTAATTATCTATTACAGGGCTTATTATCCTTTTCTATTGAAAAAGACTATTATCGTAGTCAGATAGCTACCGTAAGAATATAGTTCACTAGGTCAGTAGGGCTACTTTCCTCGGGTGATGGTCAATTCCGCCCCAGCTACCTGTGTACCGTCCCCCACTACGCGGCTTCCCCTCACACCGTCGAGCTGCTGCCACTGAGCTTGGTCAGCGGGGGGCCT
>NC_046657.1:112767006-112768356 GCF_010883055.1 Belonocnema kinseyi | reverse complement strand
CCCCCGCTGACCAAGCTCAGTGGCAGCAGCTCGACGGTGTGAGGGGAAGCCGCGTAGTGGGGGACGGTACACAGGTAGTTGGGGCGGAATTGACCATCGCCCACACAGGTAGCTGTGGCGGAATTGTCATCTGCCCCTTTCCTCAGGTCATTAACCATTTCCAACAGGTGTACTGTTATTATAGGAGAGATTCCTTCTAGAAAATAAGTTTGAAATACTGAGAATTTTTCGATTGAGATTTGAATATAAAGAGATAGCTCTAATAGCATTTACACATAAGATTTTTAGAATTACATTGAGCCTAAAAGGTTCATTTGGCATTCTCTCAACATGTCCGAACCATCTTAACCGATTTCTTTCCCATGTGTCTACTAGCCTCTCTTCTGCACCACATTCTTTTAGAATTATCTCGTTACTTACTTTGTCCATTAGGGATTTCCTGCTTATTATGCGCATGAATGTCATGTCAATTGCGTTAATTTTACTCTTATCTTTTTCTTGATAAGTCCTTGTCTCGCTACCGTATAGTACAGTGGGTACAAATATAGAATTATGTATTGCCATTTTAGCCTTATTTGATATATTTTTACTTCTGATAAGGGGACCTGCTCTACCAATAACCTTCTTACCTTCATTTATTCGTCTATCTAATTCCTCATCTATCTTCCCGTCCCTAGTAAATAAGCTACCAAGGTATACGAACTTATCAAATTGTTCAATTCTCTCATCATTTAATAAAATATTGCATAGCGTTTTCTCACTCTTTCCTTCGAACACCATAGTTTTTGTTTTATTTGCGTTAATTTTGAGGCCCATACTCTTCATGCTTGCATCTGGTTTATTCAACATTCTTTTTAGGTCTTCGATAGACTCTGTCATAACAACCTTATCATCTGCGAACGCTAACCCTCGTACCCTTACTGTTTCAAGATCCACACCCTCTTCGTCGAAGAGAGCCATTCTTAAACACTTGTCCATAAATAATATAAATAACCATGAAGACATAACGCATCCTTGTCTAACTCCTTGAATAATATCGAAACAGTCACTCAGTTTCCCATTCACTCTTACACTCGCTTTGCTACCTGTATATATTGTTTTTATAGCTTGTAGGATCCATCCATTGACTCCATACTCTTTCAGAACTTCCCAAAGTTTACTTCTATCTACCTTGTCAAAAGTTTTTTCTATGTCAGCAAATGCACAGAAAACTTTTTTTCCTACTCTCAAACTTTTTTCTGTTATTTCCCCTAAGCTAAATATTTGATCCGTACATGACCTTCCTGGCATAAACCCACTTTGGACTTCCCAAATCTTTGTTTCTGTTATTTTCATTACCCTACGAATAAG
>NC_046657.1:112765889-112766906 GCF_010883055.1 Belonocnema kinseyi | reverse complement strand
TATAATCATTTCTACGTCTACTTATTTCCTCATTGCTAAGACCTGCGATGTTCAAAGTTCTCTTGTACGCTTCTCTTTTTGCTTTTTGGGCAGCCTGAATTACATCATTCCACCACGCATCACCAGACATTCTTCCTACAACTGCGGTACCACACACATTGTCCAGGCGCCCTCTAAATCTTTGTTTTTTATACGGTCCTCCCATGTTGCCCTATCTATGCTTTCGATTATCTTATTTTGGAAATCTATTCGCACATCCGGTTTCTGTAGGTTCTCAATTTTGATTTGCATTTGTTTTGCTTTCTTGAGTCTCTTTTTTCTCCAACCCCGACCTAAGTTAATTCTTGAGATCAGTAGGTAAAGATCAGTAGTATTGCATTCAGGACCCCTCATGACCCTTGTATCTTTGACTAACTCTCTAAGTCTTTCATCCGCAACAACAAAGTCAATTATACTGCGGCTATTTCCTTTAGACCAGGTGTACATGTGGATCATTTTATGCCGAAACCAAGTGTTTGTAATAAACAGACCCCTTTCTAAGCATAGACCAACTAATTTATCTCCGTTATAGTTTGTTCTTGGATCCCCAAAATAACCTGATACTCTTTCTGTATCCTGATTTTGGATGCCCACCCAACCGTTCATGTCTCCTAGTAGAATTATTCTTTCCTCATTTTCGCAGATGTTTATTGTGTCATTTAAAGTGTCCCAGAAGGCGTCTTTTACTTCTCTAGGATCACTATCAACCGGCGCGTAGCATGCTATAATAAATAGTCTTCTGATTCCTACTTTCATTCTAGCCCACAGCAGTCTGGGAGACACGAAGCCATGGTCTCCGAGATGCTGCTTTGCTCTTTTATTCAAAATGAGACCTACTCCTTGTTTACCATACGATTCACAGTCTACTCCTGACCAATTTCAAATCCGCCTTTCAACACGCCGTTTTTTATGTCTTTAGTTTCGCATCCCTTTTTCTTTGTTTCGGGCACACATAAAATATCTAGTTTCTTCACGTCC
>NC_046657.1:112733265-112765789 GCF_010883055.1 Belonocnema kinseyi | reverse complement strand
TTGTATTATTCATTGTTTAGATTATACGCCCAACTAACACCTTTATGCAATAAGTTTATTTTCTGAGTCGAAATCATGTCAAAGTTAAGTATCAAGTCGTCAATATCATAAAAACACCTACGGACATAGGATATCGTAAAGTTGTCGTAAACATATCGAATCGATATCGTAAAGATGTCGCAAAGACGTCGCCAAATTTTTTTCCCACTGGGAAGTTTTGATTTTTTCCCTTTTTATTTAATTAAGAATTAAATAGTAAGATTCGATTTTACAAACTGTGTTGATTGTACTGATTATTTTTTATTTGGTACAATTTTTTGCCTGTTAGATGTTTTGGGTAAGATTATAAAGACTGTGACATAAAATTAAACTAATTAACTAGAAAAATGTCTCTTCCTGAAATTGGCTTATGAAAAATAAGTATCTCAGACGAACTAACTTACTTCCCATCATTCGTGAAATTAGAACTATATTATATCTGGATCAGTGCAGCACAAGATTACGCATTAGTTACTCTGGTAACTAAAATCTTCAGTAATTTGTAGCAATCAGAATTTCGTTTTCGTGGAAAAAATGAAATCAAGTCTTTTTAAGAAATGTAGTATTGCTATTTAACCAAGTATTCCTTCAAAATGTTGAGTAGCAAGGAATTTCTGAAGAAAAGGCTGCGAATTGCATACTCTTTAAGTGTAATCTTGAAAATGAAATAACTTGGAATTCCACATTTTTCCGATTCAAGAATACGTAGCATGTTTCTGCCATATTTTTTGTCGTAAAATGTAAGAAGAGAGGTTAAGTTACGAAAACTTTAAACAGAAATTCAACGGATTAACCGATTTTCTTCTTTCTGCCTTTTAATCGTGTTGTCGTAATCTAATGCATCTAATGCAGAATATTGAAATTTAAATTTGCTAATATTTTAATATTTTTTTAGTTCCCTCAACCGGTTCTTATCTTTAACACTGGGAAGGTTGAGTGAGGCATGACTGGTACTCAGTCAAATCTTGAGCTCGATCTTGGGTTTTTACGACGTTTTAAGTATCGTCGAAAAAATAACACTCTAGTTTTATTCGGAAATAATATGTCCTAAATTTATTTCACCATGGGTATACTCATGGTAACTTTTTGCTACTCCCCAGACGCACAAAATGTATTTAATTTGTGAATTAATTGCAAAAAACTAAGAACCAGGCCATTTTTCAAAAAAGCTCTCTGTACAGTCCTGTACTTAGGCATTTATATTCTGTTTTTGAAATATGAAATCATACCATTCAGAATTGCAGGAGAAAAGCTTGCTAGAGTAATACATGGGCTAATTTCCAAGCCTGAGGAAACGCCTTAAGTTTTTACTAATGAGTTGGTGTTTTTGGACATAGCGGTTCTTTTTCTGAATTTTCAATTGGTGCATTCAAGAGCCCAAAATAACCCAAAAATTTATAGCATTTTGTGTATTGCCGATTTGATTTTTCGGAAGGGGATGGTTTTTTGAAAATAGGAGTAGTTTTTGGATTTTTTTTCGTGCATTCAGGAGTTCAAAATGAGCCAAAAATTTTTGTATTTTTTGTTTTTTCTAAATTTGAGTTTTTATATGGGGGCCCACTTTTTCCAGGTGAGCATCGAGCCAGACAATTATAATATGAAATGGCACAATGTGTACAGTTTATACCATGTTAATTTTTACATAAGTTATAAATATATAAACAACAATTGATAGTCAATCATGATTAATAATAAATGATAAACTGTATTGTCCTAGTACTGCAGATCAGTACAGAATTTAAATAGCATGAGGGCATTTAGCCTTACCGCGCCAGTAGCAACTGTATATACTGGCCCAGTATTTTGAGTCAGTACAGAACTTAGTCATCATTAAGGGTTTCACCAGTACCACGCCAGTACCTACGTTATTCACTGGCCCAGCACTGCCCACCAGTACAGACAGCCTGTGATTCGCCCAGTACTGGCAGAACGTTGGCTGCACGCCCGGGGCGGTACTATGCCAGTGGTACAAAAATAGACTTAAAAAAACGCGTCGATAAATTTTGTCAGAGTGTTTTGAAATATCGGGAAATTGACTATACAATGAAGGTGAAAACATTTTTTTTCTTTTACTTTTTTCAAGGAAAATATTCTAAGTTCCACCTTCATGAAAAAATTTTAATATTCAGAAACAATTACGTTGAATGTATCTCTTAATCGTAGTGGAACAGTCTAAAATAAATATAAAAAGCCAAACGTTACACGAAGGTTTAAAGAAAATTGTTATCAAAAAAATCGTTGCGCAACGTGGTAAAATTTCTGAGCTCCACCTATAGAAATTTTCAATACTTATTAAATGTTATTACCAGAATTTTTAAAATGGTCTAAAATGATCCCGACCGCTAGGTGACAGATTAAGGTATATAGATGTAGGTTCGATACCCCGTACGTTCAGGTACGTGTCCAAGTCATAGCTCAATTGTAACGTTCAAGGTCAATAAGAGGTTATTTGAAATTAACAAAGTTTTCCAAGAGGTCAGTATAATTCCTGAAGTAAATTTCAACGAGGAATTCAATGGAGGCCTTGATTTTGACCTTGAAGTTGACCTTCATGGCTTTTTCAAGGTCAACTTCGTTTTTTCAAATGTAAATCCCCTCCTTTTATATTTGCAATCGATAGAGCGGCAAATTCTACCTTCAGGTACGTACACAAGTCATAAGGCAATTGTAACATTCAAGGTCAGTTAGAGGTTATTTGAAATTACCGAAGTTTTACAAGAGGTCAGTATAATTCCTGAAGTAAATTTTAACGAGGAATTCAATGATTACCTTCATTTTGACCATGGAGTTGACCTTCATAGCTTTTTGAAGGTCATATTTGTTTTTCTAATTCGAAATCCCCAGCTTTTACACCTGTAATCGATAGAGCGGAAAATTCTACGTTCTGGTACGTACCCAAGTCATACGTCAATTGTAACGTTCAAGCGCAGTTAAAGGTTATTTGAAATAAACAAAGTTTTCCAAGAGGTCAGTGCAATTCCTGAAATAAATTTCAACGAGAAATTCATTGGTGAGCTCTGTATTGATCTTGGTGATGATCTTCAAGGTTTTTTAAATGTTTTTTCCAAGCAATTTACGTTTACGTTTAGCATTACCCAGGAACAACGAACGACGTGGACGTAGTAAATTCTGTTCCCTTTGGGGTTCTTGATTAGCGCGAGTCCCCTTGCCTCTCACGCTTCAGTGAAGATGTTCGAACTGAAAACCTTGAGCTTCTTAAAAAAAGCTATGTGATTGTAAAAATGAGTTACAGCATTAAGAATCATCTCCCTTTCCATCAAAGTAGCCTGTTGCAGAATCCGATTCTGCAATTCATCTGAGCTTTGCGGTTACGTTGAGTATACTTTGCTCTTTAAATAACACCAAAGGAAATAGATAAGAGGCGTCAGATCAGGAGATCTAGCAGGCCACTCGATTTAACGCCTTCTTCCAATCCACCTTTGAGGGAAGTGAGTATCCCAATATGCTCGAACCTCCCTACCGTAATAAGCCGCTGCTCCGTCCTGCTGGAACCAAATATTTTGAAAATTATCGCTTGTCATCTCCCTTATTCTTAGTATAATTTGGTTTCTGAGAAGCTCTTCATATGCAAGGGCATTGAGAATACCACCGATGAAATAAGGGCCTATCAATGTATCATTCAAAATACCGGCCCAAACATTAATCTTTTGTGGATATTGCGTGTGACTCTCCAACATCCAATCAGGATTTGTGTCGGACCAATATCTACAATTTTGCCTGTTAACTTCACCTTTTAAAGTGAAAGTAGATTTATCTGAAAATACTGTATTGTACAAGAAAAGAGGATCTCTATCAATTCTGTCCATCATAATTTCACAAAATTTAACCCGACCATTGAGCTCTTGTACCAGATGAACTTTGTAAGGTTGGAAATTAATGTTTTTTAAAATTTTTCGCACTGTCTCAGGAGCAACGTCACGCTTATCACAAGCTCGACGTAAACTAAGGTGTGGGTTTTCAACAAATACTTGGGCTATGTCCATCTGCATCTCCTCAGATCCTGCAGATTTTGGCCGACTAGTTCTCTGAAGGTTCTTGATAGATCAATGATTCATAAAGCCCCTTACAGTTCTTTCAATTGTTAATTTTGAGACAGGATTTAACCCTTTTCCATTACGAAAAGTGCGATTAAAAAGCAAACGAAGTTGATCATAAGATCGAACTCAATCTCCCCAACCACGTATCATTAATACAGATACCCTCTCTCGTTCCGAAAGTTCAGCTTGCCCCATAATAATCTTCTAGCGAAAGATAGTAAGTATGCACTCGCAATACGTAAAGTTAGTTTCGATTCGTAATATTCGTATGGAAAAACGGTATAGGACTTATGGTATCGCCTTAGGTATTGACTTCGGTATCGAAAAACGGTATAGGATTGTATAACTCTTTGGGGAGGAACAGAACTCTCACCAGAACACCTGGAACTTTTAATAAAAAATTTCCTTATGATTTTACAATATTCAAAACGCTGTAACCAAAATCAATACAGAGCTCACCATTAAATTTCTCGTTAAAATTTACTTCAGGAAATACACTGACCTCTTGGAAAACTTTGTTAAATTCAAATAACCTCTAACTGACCTTAAAAGTTGCAATTGACCTATGACTTGGGTACGCACCTGAACGTAGAATTTTCCGCTCTATCGATTGCAGATGTAAAAAAGGGGGTTTCCATTTTCAAAAACAAAGTTGACCTTTAAAAAGCCATGAAGGTCAACTTCAAGGTCAAAATGAAGGTCACCATTTAATTCCTCGTTGAAATTTCCTTTAGGAATGGCCTTCACTTTCTTGAAAAATATTTTACCTGAGGAAATATCCAACCGTCTCGGGACTTTTTAGACACCCTGTATGTATTAACATGTATTGACAAAATACTTGCAATTTGAAATTATATTATTGTAATTATAAATTAACTTTGGGCGATATGTAGTCGTATGATGATGAATGGATGGTCTTTAAAACAATAAAATAATTTTTCATCATTTTTAAAATTAACTCTGGCATTTTGGTACGCCAGCGGTTCGCCAGTACTGCGCCAGTACTGATAGGCCAGTACCGTCAAGTATTACAAGCCAGTACTGGGGACAATATGTGTCCCGGCTATTGAATAACTTTTCGAATGGTAAAATTGATTCTTTCATATCACTAAAGATTCTTTGTTAAATTAAGATTTCCAATGAACCAAAGTTTTCCAAAATCAAAAAAGGGTGGCTCGAATATAGCACACCTAGAAACAAATGAAAATTTATTTTGAAAAATCTGCATAGTTCGCGGGCACATTATCATCCCGCGCTGCGTGCACGGCTCGCTTAGCTCGCAAGTTTGAGCGCGTCTAGGGCGCGCAACGGTTGAATCTCGCGCTTTAAGGTCGGACGTAATTAAACCTCGAGCTTCGCGCTCGGATATTCATTCTTTGCATTGGAAATGCTTGAATTAAACCTTATAAAAAAATATCTTTTAAATGGCAGTTTTTTCATACGTCTTTATATTCTGAATTGTCTGCTTAACTAATTATGGTCACATTTAAATTTTTCAAAGCTCTGTAGGCTTTAAGGCACACATTGTCATAGTGACACTCGCGCTGCGCGCTCGATTTTCGACAGACATTTTTTAAACGGGCCCAAGTGCGAATTGCAGGAGCTGAATACACGGGCCACTGTTGGCCCAATTTTTGCGGCCAGAGATCGGCTAACGATATGAGGCCAATATCGGCATTTTAATTAGCCCAGTGTTGAGAAAGTATTGGCAGCCTATATTACTTATTTCAATTTGCTGATCCTTCACCGATGCTTTTCCCAGTATCGGCAGTTTATTGCGCAAAGTCTCACTTTTAGTACAGGGAACCATTTTTCACGAGGGTCATCCAAAGTCTGGCCCAGTGACGGCACATTACTGGTCCAAGTGTCAAATTTACACCAGCATAGTATGTTTTATTTAAAACGGTCCAATTTTTAGCCACTGCTGGCAGCCTATGTTGGCTATTTGTGTTTGCCAATCATCCACTGATGCTTGACCCAGTATCACGCTCGTGACCAAGTGAGAGTATCCTGAACTAGCTGATGAAAGTCCTACTTTCAGGTCAGATAACTGCGAGCTTGGTCAGACCATCCCTTTCCTCAGGAGTCCTTTGTTGTAAAATATGAAAAAATGTTGAGATAAAAATATTCTTACTTTTGCAAATAGTGATTTGAAAGTAATATATATGGATTCTACGTATTTGTCTGATTACAAAGGCATGTAATTTGTTTATAAAGGTTGAAAATTTGAAAAGAACTTAGTATTAAATTGAATGCCACATTGGACAAAAGATCCAAGCTGGACCGTCATGAGAAAGTATTACTACTACGAATTGCCGCGATATTTTAACACAGAATAATACAACTGTTTAGCCCACGGCTGGATTGGCGAACGATTTCTGTATATTCTCACTCCTTTACTAATCTTTTCAAAACATCTAATAATTATTACCCTTAATTTTTTATACCTAATCATACCTTAATAGCTTATCAAAATTTTTGACACACTTTTCTTTAAGATTGACAAATTGTGTGTACGTTTGATCCTGGTACTCGGTAAGTATTAATATATTATATTTATTGTTTTAAAATTTTTTTTACAAAATTCTGATGAATTCTTGAAATGAAACATGGTAGGCATGAAATTAGGACAAAATAAAGTGATCTTCCTTTTATTGTATGTTACTACAATCATTACACATGAAGACGCTGTGCTCTTCGCAAACAGCACGGCGTGAAACTGTATCTTGTCACTCCATCAAAAATCATCGTTTTAAGAAGCTATGTCTTTTAAAAAAAATTTCACATTCACAAATATACTTTCTAGACTTTACTATTTAATCTGAAATCAATATACGCTCCAATGAAAATTGACTCAATTTTTAAAAAGCTGCTAAAGATAAACTAATAGTTCCAGTATCATGCTAAACGTCCTAAAGCGTATTATCGACGAATGTTGTAATAGACCTGCTCCCTTTGTATTAAACTGCTTAAAATTTTATTACAAAAGACCTCTGGGTCCCGAGGACCTATGTGTGGTCACTAAGGGTTAAATAATTCAAAAACACACGATATGAGAAAGAACATTAAAAGAGACAACAAATTAATTCATGGAGTCCCTAAAAGATTGTCATAGCAAATTGTTGCATGTTCGTGAAAAATCTAAAATTATAATTTCAATCGCAAAGAAAATAAAGTAAAAGACACATTACAATTTTTGGTTAAACTGTTCAAGATACAACGAAGTGTGCATCCAAACAGAAATTTAAAAATTTGTAATTAAACACTTTTCGATAGTATGCGTAGTTCTTCTTTCATCCTAATAAAAGAAAATTAGTAAGAGAAAAATTTAATTTGTATACAAAGTATACAAGGCACGAAGAAAAATTAATAAACGACACGTTTTAAATAATTCGTGGCAAAATATATTACATTTATCTTGAAAAAGAAAGTTTGTTCTGTCCTTTGCAATATTTAAATAAGCAATCCCAGTTTGGGGTACAGAAATCCATTCAATATAAATTCTATACAATAGTGTTGAACATAATGTAGAAAAGTAGTAGAAACACATAAAAAAACTGGGGCTTCAGTAATATTGTAGCTAAAGTAAAAGTTGGCATCCTTTGCAACTTAGGTTCTGAGGTAACACTTTTTTTGGAGCGTTCTTTTTTACTACATTCATAGCCGATTGATGGCCGTTGACGGGTGCCGATGTTCGCAACTGCGCATGTGCAGAAAATCGCGGGCCTTATCAAAATTAAGAAATGCTATAATAATGATATAGATAAATATGATCAAACTTTTTTTGTTTTTCTGTAAAATAAAATAAAATTAGATAATCCAAATACCCATCTTCTTAAAAAAAATTACTGCATATTATATAATTGTTAATAATCTCGCACGTTTTTGGTACATGCGCAGTTTACTGTTTACCTGTTAAATATGATATAATCCAAATTATTAAGTACAATGTGCATCATTAACTTCTAAAATGTTTGAAGTGATTCAAGGCTGAATGATAAAAAGGCTCTATTATAATCATTGTAATCCATACTTTGGATTCCTTTAGACACTATTTGTCATTATCGGTTCCTTTTTAGCAAGACTGGGTCCTTTTTCTTGCAGCTTGTTTGGAACAAAAATTCGTACCAAAAGAAGCCCCAGTTTTTTATGTAAACTAGTGTAAAAGTCGTCTTTTGAGGAACGGAAAAGTTGCAGTGGGAAAGTTCTTGGTAAAGATGCTCAGGCGGAAATATTATATATATAGTTTATATATAATGTGCAGTTTTATATAGAATATTCATTTGTTTTATACATTTTTTTGTATAAAAAAAATGAATATTATATATAAAACTTCACACTATATATAAATTATATATCATTTTTCCGTCTGGGTGTAAAGATGGTATCTTAAAATTTATACGCGAATCCGATTACAAGTGACAATGTTGAAGATGCCAATGTGTATGTAATAATTTTCTGTCAATATCTCAGAAAAGATACTATTCTATTGAGAAGGTGCGCCAGACATACTCGGCAGTCTGATAAGTACCTGAAACTTCTAAGAGATGGCATTAGTATTCAATAATGTGAACCATTTTAGTCGAACTTGATCCTTCAAATGACGCCTGTCAAAACTTCAGCCATTTATGTTTACGCATTTACAAGTTATAGCACTGAGAAGCGACTAAATTCCGAGTTTTTTTTAAAATGGAGAAATCTGAGTTTCGAGTTTTGATCAAACACTACTATCTTCGCAAGAAAACGATATCCGAGACCAAGGCCAAGCTGGATAAGCATTACCCGGACTGAGTTTCGTTGTGGCCGTACGAGCACAGTTGATGCTGAACGACCTGGGTGCCCAAAAGAGGTCACTACACCAGAAAATGTCGAAAAAATCCATGATATGATGTTGAATGATCCCAAAGTGAAACTGAGAGAGGTAGCTAATGCTATAGGCATATCATTGGAACGTGTGGGCAATATCGTGCATTCAGTTTAGGGCATGAAGAAGCTCTGCGCGCGATGGGTGCCGCGTTTGCTCACAGTGGACTAAAAACGAATTCATGTGACAGCTTCCCAGCAGAATTTGGCATTATTTTCGCGTAAGCCGACCGAGTTTTTGCGCCGATTCATAACCATGGATGAAACCTGGATCTACTACTACACTCCTGAGTCAACGCAACAGGCAAAACAGTGGGTTCCACTGGGCCAAAGTGCTCCGAAGCGTCCAAAAACGCAACAATGGGTCGGAAAGGATATCGCCTCCGTATTTTGGGATGCACATGGCATAATATTCGTGGACTATCTTGAAAAAGGTAAAACCATAACCGGAGCATACTATTCATCATTATTGGACCGATTGAAAATCGAAATCGCCGAAAAACGACCGCATTTGAAGAAGAAAAAACATCTTTATCATCACGACAATGCGCCTGTTTATTCATGCTTAGTTGCACAAGCAAAATTGCATGAAATCGGCTTCGAATTGGTTCCTCAGCCACCGTATTTACCAGACCTGGCCCCCAGCGACTATTACTTGTTCCCTAATCTGAAGAGATGGCTCACCGGTACGCGTTTTTACTCAAATCAGGAGCTCATAGCTGAAACTGAGGCGTATTTTGGAGACCTTCCGATCGAGTACTTTTCGGACAGTATCAAAAAGTTAGAAAATCTTTGGACTCGCTGTATCGACCTAAAAGTAGAGTATGTTGAAAAATAAAACCGACTTTCGCCAAAAAAACGTCTCCTTGTTTCATTGTTCAGGGACTTATCAGACTGCCTAGTAGGTCGCAGGCGTTTAGACGAATGTGGTATTTGCCCAGACAATATGTCAAATTCCGTCAAATAGATGATTCTGCGTATACCTGCTTCCTCCTTTCTTACGTCCAACTCCCTGGATCTAAAGCGGCATATGGCCTTCTGCATGCACTTAGGATCATATACCCAAAGGAATCTAGACAATGAGACATACTTCATTTGTAATGAATAGCGATACATTTACTTGTTTGATCTTTAAATGGTGATTTAGATTGTACAGAATGTTCTTTCGCTCTCCTGTTAATTTGCAAAAATTTCCTTTGATAAAGTTTGGACTGTCACCCTTACATTTCCAACCACAATCTGATCGGTGCAATTTTCCCTTCAAACTTTTTTTTTTTTAATTAACACAATATGGTACTTTCCGAATATCAAGATGAATTGTACCTTTAACTAAATTCTTTTTTTTTACCAAAGCATTTCAAGCCTCCACCAAGTTCTTACACTATTTACTGAAAAAACATGAATTGGCGATAAATATTAAATCGTCAACTGAAAAAGATTATAACTTTTTAACGAAGCAGTTGCATTTTCAATCATAAAAGATAACATTTGTATCAACAGACTTACAGAAATATATAAGACGACTTCTTCACCGCTTTCAGTTTTTTCCGAAATGTCTGTTTCTTTGTTTGTCACTTTCTTCCTTCTTTCCTCAATTTATTATCCTTACATTAATTAAACAAATGCAGTCTTTGAATTAATAAAAATTTAAAAAATTTAACTCTTGCAAATCAAATTGAAATACAATAAAAGTCTTGGAAAAACCGTAAAATTTCACGTTATCCAATGATATTTTCTGAAATTATGGAAAATATGTTATAATACATTGAGGTCTTTAAAAATCATCGAAGTCCTCGTTAATCTTATTAAATCCGATACAATCCTTTAAAAATATTTGAAAATCCTCTGAAATCTCTTGTTATCTTTTTCCATATCCTAAAATCTTATGAAGCCTATAGAATTCTTTTAAATCTTGCAGAAAGTCAATCAAATTCTATAAAATCGCATAATAATAGAAAGAATTCAACATTATCTGCAAATCTTTGAAATGCTAGGAAAGCCCGCAATTTATGTGCAATTCTTCGCAATTTATATAAATATTATAAATGCATTGAAATCAGAAGGATATGAGACTTTGAATAGACGTGTAAATTTTGTCGGATCGAATATATTATTTTCGATTCGACGGGCGTAGTTAATTTCAATTCGGGGCGTTATGTGACGCAGCGTATACAATCCTTGTTGATTATTTATATCTTGTGATAGGCAGTGAAAATAGAAAGTAAGTGAACTTATGCTCATCAGTCATATTATTATTTTCGAAAATACTTAATTAATAAATTGCCAAGGGTACGTAACAATAAATGTTTAAATAATGTAATGAGTCAATATTAACAATATCTGAAAATGCTGTAAAAATGTGAAAAAAGGATTAAAATTGAAAGCATTGTAAATAATATAGTGTCGAACCTTTAGATTTTATAACTGTTCTGAAAACATGATAATTATAAATTCTTTCTGATTGAAAACATTAAAAACCTTAGAACTAAAGCTTGAAGAGCTAAAATTAAAGTCTTATTGATGAATCAATCATTCTGGTCTCGAAATATTTTTGAGGTTAGATTCGGAAAAATAATTTTTCGCGCAAACAGCTCTCTTTTATTAACTATTCTTTTATTATAATTTTCATGAGCCCAAATGATTAATATTTTCATTCGTTGTGAAATTTCTTTCATCTTTCTGAAACATTTACAATCTCAAATATTTAATTTCTTTTACAAATTTTTAAAAATCTTTCTCGAATCTTTTGCAAGCTTTAAAATCTCTGAAATAGTTTAAAATCCTTTACAATATTTTGAAAATAATCTAAATCTTTTTCAAATCATTTCAAAATGTTTCCAATCTTTCGGAAATCTCGATGAGATTTTATTATTCTTTTGAAATCTTGAAAATATTTTGGAATATATCAAATATCATTGCAAAATACTTTAAATCTTTCAAAGCTTTTGAAACAGTTTTCGATACATGAAATATTCCTTGAATCTCTTTCAATGATATTTTCTTTATTTTTTTGAAATATGTAATATGTGAAATATTTACAACTATTTGCATATATTTTTAATCTTTGTAAAGGCATTCTAACATATTTAAAATCTTTGTGAAATATTTTGGAATCGTTCTGAAATCTGTTTCAATGCTTGAAATGCTTTGTGATATAAGTTCTTTCAATATGGTGTACACTAGGGTTGTCCGTGATTTTTTTTCGGAATTCGAATATTAACACGTGCACCGGGCACTTCAAAATCCCATTTAATTAACATGGGGAAATTTACAATTTTCGAAAAATTGAACTTATGTTCCGGTGTTTCATCGAAACGAGCCAAGTTTTTTAGGGATTTAAGAGGAGTGCCTACGAAATAAACCATACTAATAACTTTCATTTCCAACCCACCCCCACCCTCCCCGAAGCACTAGAAATGACAAAAAATAAAAATAGAACATAATTACGTGTTATTGTAACTTTTCAGAAATTTCCGTCTCTTTTTCATACAAATATTTACTGATGGATAATTTGTATATATACCATGACTGATTGAAATGTAATTGTTTGTCATTGTTTGTAGCAAATTTTTCTACAAACATTATGTAATTATTTAAACAATTAATTATTGTTTATTTTTCCAATTTCTAAAAATATATCCAAAGATGTTCAGTTTTTTAAAACTGGTATTCTATGCTACTTTTTGTTGAATAATTACATCATTTTGTTACATTTCTTATAATGTTAAACAAATTTATATTTGCTGAAACAATTTCTATTTGATCAAGGACTTATTTTTCGATAACTAAAACAATGAAATAAAATATAAGAAATAGAATTAATCACGATTTTAAAAGTTTTTTTGGAAAAGTAATTATTGAAACAAATTATATTTATTAAACAATTAAAAACTGGTAAACGTATTCTTTCTATACACAATACAGTCAAAAAAATAATTATATGTGTTTTATTTAAATTTCTTTTTCTAGTCATCGAAAAAAACTGCTTGAGCAAATATGGGCTGTTTAAACAAATAGAAATTTATTATACATTAAAAGAAATGTATGAAAATTATAAAATTATTCAACAATACGTAGCATATGATACTAATTTAAGAAGAAAGTTGATACCTCTGGCTCAATTTTTAGAAACTTTGAAAATTGACAATAAATAATTATTTAAATAATTATATGTTTTTAGAAAAATTTACTTCTCCAAAAAATGACAATTAATTACATTTCAGTCAGAGAATACTATTATTTTTTAAACATTTTTTGGGAATGAATAATTGTTTAAAAATTTATGGTAAATATTTCAATTGTCCACTAGTAAATATTTGTATGAAAAAGATGACGAAAATGGTACACCATATTGAAAAAACTTATATTACAGAGTATTTCAAGCATTAAAAAACATTTCAGAACGATTCCGAATGATTTCACAATAATTTTAAATATGTTAGAATGCCTTTACAGATATTAAAAATATATGGAAATAGTTATGAATATTTCACATATTACATATTTCGAAAAGATAAAGAAAATGTCACAGTAATTTAAAACATTTCACAACGAATGAAAATATTAAAATGAATTTGCAAACATTAAAAATATTGGAAAAGATTCAAGAAATATTTCATGTGTCGAGAACTGTTTCAAAAGCTTTGAAAGATTTTAAGTATTTTGCAATGATGTTTAATATATTCCAAAATATTTTCAAGATTTCAAAAGAATAATAAAATTTCATCGTGATTTCAGAAAGATTGGAAATATTTTGAAATGATTTGACGAAGATTTATATTATTTTGAAAATATTGTAAAGGATTTTAAACTATTTCAGAGATTTGAAAGCTTGCAAAAGATTTGAGAAAGATTTTTAAAAATTTGTAAAAGAATTTAAATATTTGAGATTGTAAATGTTTCAGAAAGAAGAAATTTCTCAACGAATGAAAATATTAATCATTTAAGCGCATGAAAATCATAATAAAGAATATTCAATGAAAGTGAGTTGTTTGCGTGAAACATTATTTTTCTGAATCTAACCTCAAAAATATTTCGAGACCAGAATGATTGATTTATCAATAAGACGTTAATTTTAGAGCTTCAAGTTTTAATTCTAAGATTTTTAATGTTTTCAATCAGAAAGCATTTATAATTATCACCTTTTCAGAACAGTTATGAAATCTAAAGGTTCGACACAATATTATTTACAATGCAATATTATTTAATTACATTATTTAAACTTTTATTGTTACGTACCCTTGGCAATTTATTAATCAAGTATTTTCGAAAATAATAATATGACTGATGAGCACAAGTTCACTTATTTTCTATTTTCACTGCCTATCACAAGATTTAAATTTAATCGACAAGGTTTGTTCACGCCCTGTTACATAACGTCACGAATTGAAATTAACTATACCATTTAAAGTAGCTAACATCCTATCTATATTCTCTTTTTCTACAGGCCAAAAATATTAAGTGTTATTCAACTGTTTTAGTTCAAATAGGCTTTAGTTCAATTGCGCCCATGAAGGAATAATAAGGAGACCCAACTGCCAGTGGAAAGCCATTTGAAACTGACAATAGAAACATTGCCGTAAGTGATAGGCACATTACAGGAAGATCTTAAATTTTCGTGCGCAGGTGGGCAGTTGTCCTCTTCCTGTACATGGAAAAGTTTGCGAGTGAGAAAGTTTGTTTTCATGAAAAATTATTATGAAGTGACTCAGTTTAGAAATTGGTGAATTACGCATTTATAAGCATGTGTACAATTTAATCAGCACGGATAATTGCAATTAATGTAATATTATAATGAAACGCCCTAACGATAGAAATGTCAGAGTATATGCTAAAGATTTTCAAGGCTCTGAGAAGCTCTGAGAAATTCTACGCAAGCACTCAGGTAGTGAGTAAAGGTTAAATTTCTAAATCATTTTTATTAAAATTAAATTACAGTTATGTAAAACAATAAAATGTATTAGACGTTTGTTATACGTACAGTGAGGGCTTTAAAAAAGCGAAGTTTATTCGCCTTCTGCGGCGCGCAACTTGCACCACAAGGCAGCACTTGACACCTGCATCAAAACAAACGAACAGAACCTCTCTAACTTACGTCAGTTTGAAAAACTTTCTGACTCGCACGCTTTTCCATGCATAGGAAAAGGACAACTGCGCACCTGCGCACGAAAATTTAAGGTCTTCCTGTAATGTGCATGCCACTTACGGTAATGTTTCTATTGCCAAGTGTGGAAACGGAGTTAAGTCTCCTTATTATTCCTTCGTGATTGCGCCTTATTTCAAACGGATACCTACCGTTCAGTTTCAGATCAGTTTATTCGATTCGATCGACCCACCCATCGTAAGTTGAAAAATCGACACTCGATCCGTGCCACGTTCGAATCGGTTTTTTCGATTCGAATGGCCCGTCCGTCAGAGAATCCCATATTAGACGTGCCTAGATTGAATCAGTGATTCACTTTTTTACATACTTTCTTTCAATTAGGTGACGATAGTCCATTAGCAAACCGAAACAAGTCGGTAGTTCCCATAAATAAATAAATCAAAAGTAAAAATATGAAAACATATTAAAGAATTATCAAACGAAATTTCTCTCTTATTGAATAACGTTTGCAATTCGAAAAAATGTATATGTCTACAAAATAAAGAATTTTGGAATCTTGAATACATATTCTCCGAATTCTTATAAATATTATTTTGAAAAGAGTGATAAGCTTATTATAAAATAATAGTTTCAGTGATGAATGATTAATATTTCCTTTACACTTATTTGTGATTTTGTATTTTATTGTTTGAGAAGTTACAAATTTCGATCATTTACTATGTACATCTGAAATAACAAATCCGTATTTATAAAGCAATCCTACGAATCTTAAATAATAACACATCTACTGATCAAAAGTAATTTTTTGTTTGTTAATGGCTAATGGAAATACTCTCTTACTTATTCATATTTAGAGAGTGTATAATATTGACGCAGGAATTTTAATTCTTGATACATATCTGAAACATCCAAACGTTAAAGGAGTTTAAACATTTGAAAAGAAAAGCAATGACAAATTTCTAAACATCATTCTTTACTAGCAAAAATGGCGCACTACGCGCGCTTATAACATGTTTGTTATTTTAGTGATCTAATTATCAAATTGAAATGCATATATATGTTTTAAAGTGCTATGAAATATAAGAAAACATAGTTATAATTTAACATAAATATTAAAATATCTGCATCAGTCTCAATGCAATTTTCATACTAGTCGGCGACTTGTTTAATTTAGATTATTTAGCATTTTTATATCGATCATCATGAGTGATTTTCCATTCTCATGCTAATAAGAAAGTATTAGTTAAATATAAAATTTGACTTCATGGGTTTTCGATAAATCTTCACGTTTTGAGACCCCCTGTGTCAGAAAAAACAATTTCTACAAAGGAGTCTATGTGTATGTCTGCCTGTCTGCCTGTCTATAGTATTAGTAGCAATAGAGTAGTAGTAGTAGTGGTTTGTTGGGACGATAAATTTCAAAGGTGTAATTAGATTAGAATAAGCTTTGACACACGCTTTTAAGGTCGTAAAAGGAACGGACAGTTTGTTAGTCAGTTATTTTTGATGCAAATTTAAAAAGTTAGAGAATTTTCAAAATTGTTGAAAAAATTTCTTTTTGTATTTTAAAATTATGTTAACGTCTATTTGAAGTACTCAGAAAGTGGGCCAATTTATCTTCGCAAATTTCTTTGATAACAAGAAAATGATCATTTGCCAAATTTGCAGAAAAAACCTCAATTGAAATTTTAATTTAGACAACGCGCGATATAAAGAAAGCCCAGAGAAGAAAAACGCTTTTTTCAAGCTATACAAGATCATAATACCAACTTTCGGCATTTTGTTGACAAATCGAAAATACAAATTTTCATCGCACAAAAAATAAACAAGTCCAATTTGTGCTCGAATTAAGCCAGATATGAAACAAGATGGGAAAACAAAAATTAATGCACCCACAAAATATTTACAAATTTGTTAATAATCAATTTTTTACAGGACGTGTAATTTTTGTTTTATTTTCAAAAAACAACATTAGAAATAAAAAATACAATTTTTGCGCGAAAAGACACAAGCTACGGAAAAAGATAAAGACAAAAGTTGTTCGCATAAAAAGGAGATACGAATTTTTTGGTAATCATTTCATTATTACTAGTGACATTTTTTATCGCATAACACACTTTTTAATTATTAGTTAAAAATTGATGATATGTTATTGTTTATTGTCGGACTATATATAGATCGCATCATATTAACTAACAGATAGAAACAGTATTGTCTTCATGTCTCTCTGTATCTTCAATCTGCAAACCAATCCGACCACAGCAAGGATCGGATTGAAAAATTCGATCCGATAGCGCGCGTCGAAGTTGGGTTTTCGACATTCGAACGAGGATCCGATCGAATCGAAAAATTTGAAATAACGACAGCGCATGTCGAATTTCGGTTTGCAACATTCGAGCGACGGGCCGAACAAACCGAAAAATTTGAACCGAACGTGGCACGGATTGAATTCGGTTTTAGACAATCTAATTGCGTACAATGCCGATTCGAAAGCGGATCTAATTTTTCTGCACACATCTAATTATGAACCTAGGCAGTGAAGTATAAAACATCTTTACTGTCTAGGTACATAATCTACTATTCTAATGATTTTAAGGGCGACGTTATAAGTCCAAAATCCACTTCGTAGTTCAACTTAGTTTTTTAATGAATTCTAACCACTCTTTTGTTTCACTTCTCACTAACTTTTTCATCCTTCCGGTCACTTTACTTGTCGCTCGTCGCGCTAAAATGAAGTGATACTTTACTGCCGCTCCATGGTCAGAAAAAGAGCGCTTATTCTTCCTGTTTCAGACAAATACCTTTAATTTCCAAAAAGCCTTCGAAATCGTTGAAATAATATTGAATATTTAATGTCTATTTCCTCGTACAGAATTAAGTTCGCAGTCCGGCCAAACTAGTAGTTCAAACAGTTCTGGCGCATCTGGATCGCCAGAATCTCCTTCTCCTAAAAATGTAATTCCTGTTAGTCTTCGAAAGCCGTTAAAATGGATGGAGTTCTCTTTTCCTGAAAATCGCGCTCTTCCAAATTTTGGAAAACTTACGCTAAAGAACGGTCGTAAAACTCGTAGGTTGAACTGCTTTTTACTGATACCACCAACACTCAAATTTGATGTACAAGTAAACGAGTTTGGTGATGTCTTTGGATTTAAGAAACTACGTAGGTTACCTGAAATTACTAGGTTATATTCGGCAGGTTACCAACAGGTGGCAATAAATATCCACAGCGACAGGACGGTTAGGTGGCTTACCGAAGAAGAAACAGCGTTTTTAGGAGAGCATCCAAATGGTTTCGAAGATTAATTTTTTTAAGCGCGATATTAAATTAAACAATTAATTGTGTATGTATTTTAATGTCAACGATTTGTCAATAGGTAGGGGGGGGGGGTCAAGACCTTTTTTTACTTAAGATATTTTCACGTCTGCGAATCACTAGAAAACTAAACTTAAAAAGATTTGATTGTAAACAGCTATTTGTCAGCGCAGTCTACAGCTTATGTTAGTGTAGTACATAGTACCCTAAGTGTAAAAAAATTTATATTACTTAATCGATAATTGTAAGAGTATCACTTGTAACTTACCAAATAATATTATTAGTAACTAGTTATATAAGTGTTATTATTAAATCTAATAATCATAAATCAGGGAAATAATAATAAAGGAATAAACAAGTAAGAAGTCATCCATAAATGACATAAGGTGCTTTTCTGAAACTTTCGAGACCCTTTTACCTCATGTAATATATTGTGAGATTTCGTCAGACTCTCCCCACCCCTCCCAAAGTTATTTATTAAGAACATACTTGAAAATTCAATAATCTTGTAGGAAATTCAAATGTTTTGCAGAAAATTCGTTTTTTCAACTGAAATTTTTTTTCAAGGCAAATTTTAATGTTGTATGTTTTTAATTTACCTTTCTTATTTCGAAAACTTAATTCTTTGTTTAAAAATTCAAGTATTTTGTTAGAAATTCGTCGTTCTGGTAGAATATCAATCTTCTTGGTTACAGATTCAACTACAATGTACCCGAGGTCAGCCGCAAACTCGGCCCAGCATTATACTTTCACTCGATTTTAATTGAAAACTCTTTTCTTTTGCTAAAAGTTCGTGTTTTTTCTGGGTAGAATAACTTCCTAGTGGTATTCAATTAGAAGGAAAATGAAAATTAAAAAAACTTTTGTTTAAGTTGTATTTTTTCAAAAAGTAGCAAACATTACATGTTTTAGTATTTCGTTAATTTTCATCAAAATGAACAAAAATTTAATGTCACATATGTATAAGTGTACTGGATACACAAGCCATAATTTTGTTCATCCTATTTCTCACAAATGAAAACTCCTGCAACTTTCAGATTTATTTTATAGACAGCTATTTATCGAACTTTTATTTATGTATTTTATTCTAAAAAATTTCAATTTGAAACAAAAATTACAATACAAATTAAAAGTCTTGAAATAAACATTTGCCAAAGTTCATTTACCAATCGCTTGAGTACTAGACCCATCGGTTGAGTGCAGGAAATGACCGGGCAAACTTAACCTAAAAATTTCAAAGTGTATTAAATTCGAGTCGATTTATAGATTTAATGCTTTCACGATGATGCATTTTGATAAAAAGAGATATTTCGGGTTTCACTCGTGTAAAAAACTACAAATTGTTTGCCGAATTTTTAAATTTTATATGCGTCTTTTGTTATTAATAATTTTTGTATAGGATGCGTAGTATTTGTTTTAATATTGAGAAATAAAATAAACAATAAAATAATAAATTTTTTGAAAAAACGATACAAGGTACGAAAAAAAGCGTTAAACATTGTGCATTTGAAAAATATTCACAAATTTTTTTAGCACTCACTCTTTAATAGGAAGCATAGTTTTTGAGTGAGCCAACAATTAAACAAGATTACACAAGTTGCAATACAATTTTTAATAGCAATTTGTTTTCTTATTGGGTTTACACTTTTCTTAATCATAAAAGGGAAGAAAATGAAAAGACGCATGTTTTAATATCATTGCAATGTAATTTGTACTTTAATTTGCAACATCTGAATAAGCAATCCCAGGCTAAGGTTAGATATAAATGCAAGATACTTTTAATATAAAAATTTGAAAATAATGTATGAAATTTAACATTTTGTACAAAATTTAGTTCGAAGCACAAGATACGTGATTTGAATGTGTTTGTCAAGGGGGTCACCCCGTGGGTCCGGTTGAAAAAATAGATTTTTTTGTTGCCTTAATTTATCCCTACATATGTGTCGAATATGCTGGTGAAGTGATATTTCAATATTCGAATTCATTGGAAAGTTACAGCTGTTAGAACGAGTAGGTTTACTTCATTGTTTAAAGCGTTCTTGAACTTTCAAATGCGTTGTTCTCGAAACCACGTTTTTCGAATTGGCCGGCATAATATCTCAAAAACGGCTTGACCGATTGCTTTAAAGTGTGTAGGGTAGATTCAGCACATGTGTACGCATCGCCTGAACTAGGACAGTTAAAAAACTGAAAGCGAAAGTTCAAAACCGTGTCAATTACTCAATTTTCAATATTTTTAAAATATCCTGGTTCAGGCGATGGCCACAGCTTTACAGATTAAAATGCTGTTTGGTTTTTTTATGTCAAATAAGCCGTTCGCCCGGAATCATGCCAGCCATGGACACACTTTTTTTTGACATGGGTATCTTCGGATTGGCGCCATATGCATTATAATTAAGATTTTGGGTTCAAACTGGCACAATTTACTGCGCTGTAAAAAAAGTTTGTGGAATTTTACTACGCCAAACGTATGTGAAAAGTGGACTTAGGCGCAGCGGCATGAAATTAGTATCGGACTGTCTAAAATTGTACAAAAGTGTAAAATTCTCAACTGAACTAAAATTTAATATGTGACGTTAAATAAAATAACGGAAAGTGGAAAATTTCTCCAAAATATCAACCTTACCTCAAATACTTTAATCATTAAGATCATATTAAAAATATATTTATAATTATGCAAGCTTATTTGGCATAAAATTTATAATTTAAAATCAGTCACTCGCTCATGACACGCGAACAAACGAGGGAAAAAAGCTCTATCGCGAAAATTACACAAATGTGGAATATTATACGGACGAATCTAAAATCACTATAAAGTGGAGAAATTTTCGTTAGAAAATAGAAAATCATGCGCAGTCGGTAATTTTACCAGTCTGGGGAATTTTACGATGTACAGCGTGAGTCCTTTTTTAACACACCCTGAACGTAGTAATTTTAACACGTCGTATGAATTTATGCAAACTCATAGAATTAAACCTGTAAGAGACTGAATAAATATATAGTGAAAAGTATATAGACTGAATAAATATATAGTGAAAAGTTCAAGAATTCGAGAATTCACAATGACCAAATTATAGATGCCGATGTTTTGACATGTAACGTGTAGGCTCATTCCGACCGCTTCATAAAAATAAATTTAATACGTTACGAAATTTATACAAACCCCTTCCTATGGGGCTGTCCGTAAATCACGTAGCCTCATTTTTTGACTTTTTTACCCCTCTCTTTCCCCATGTAACCCAGCATAGACGTTTTCCAGGCACCTCCCCTCTCCCCTAAAGAGCCAGGTAGCTTTTTTCTTAGAAAATCAAATAAAGTTTCCTTCCTTCATTGAAAGAAAGATTGAAAAAAATAAGGGAATAGTATGAAAAAAACTTTATTCTTACATAACATCTATTATCGTAAACGGTGAAAATAGCCAGTCATGCAGATTTGGGATAACAGCCTATGTGAGGTCAACTTCTTGATTAATACTTTCAGTTAGACTATTTAAATTTTCTCCGCTGATATCTCCTTCTTCAAACCACCCAAGTATTGGCTCTAACACATCAAGTTCACATAGTAGTTTCCTCCTCTTCTTGTTAATACTTTTTTTATTCTTTGTCTTTCATCGATTGCCTGATGATGAATTTCTATGAAATGCAAACATTTTTGTTTTTTACACGCATAATATAAATCATAATACTGACAGATTCTTCCTAATATAAATATAGTATGTTCCATTGAGTGATGGGTAAAAATCCATCACTCAATGGAAGAATATCTTTTATGTTACTTCTCCAATCTCCAAAACAATTTCGGTCATTGCACTTCACAATCTGCCATTGAAACAAATACATAAGTATAAATTATTAATTGAAATCTTAAAATACAATTGCATCGAATTTATTTACTTGAAAAAAATTCAAAATTTAAGTAAATAAATATTAAGAAAAAAAAGTGTAGCGTTATACCTGCAAAAAAATACTGAATCTCGTTCACGTGCAAATCATACCATTCTTGTGATACCGACTTTGGTTCTTCGGCAAAGTCTTCTGGACTGACGTACTTGATATAAACTTGATCCCCATCGATGATTACTTGACTCAGTACCTCACCGAAAGTTTCAACAGCAAAAGCTACATTTTTCAGTTCGAGCTCTTTATTTATCGTAAGAGCAGATTGATTGAGGTGGGAACCATAATGATCATGCGGTCATTGATGATGACGATGATGACGATCATGCTTACCATTTCACGAGTTTTGCTCCACACGGTTGTGAGCACTCCGTCCTGGTGCGTTTGTGATTATAAATAAGGCGTCCTCCAAGTTATATTATTTGAAGTGATTAACTGCATGATCAATCACTTTACGATAGCGAGGATTCTCGTCGGGTCCACCATCTCACATTATAACAACTACTGGTTTTACTTGATCTTCATTTTTTACTGGAAAAATGGGTTTAAAATTATTGAAGAAACACGCATAAAAATAGTTTAATAATTTTATACATTTGAAATATTTTATTTCATACCGTCAAGATTATCTCGAAAGCATTCTAATTCTAAAAGCGTCTTCAAATCAAATGCGTGAGACGCTGCAGTGCTGGACCAGTGCTTGGCACTACGTATCGCAATATAAGTCGGCCCGGAGTATGAGACCGTTTTAGTATCACAAATTTTTCCATCATTAATGCGTATACCAGCGTAAACGCTTGGAATCAACATATGTCCTGGTGCCACCACCCAATCATGATCAGGAAACCTGACTTTATACTCGAGGTGCATGAGCAGCGGAGCCTGTTTCTTTGCAGCAGTAATACCAATTGGTACTCGACTTTCATCATCTTGCGATATCACTGCAACTTGATTAGATTGAAGAGTAGCAATTACTTGCTCTAATGATCTATAAGAAATTATTTTATGCCTATATTAACAAGCAGTTGAATTAATATACTAGTAAAATATTAAAACATTACCGAATTGATGCAGTGCAGAATTTTCTATTTACGTGCATCAGCTTGTGCACAACAGAGTTTTACAGGCACAGTTCTGACATGTCGTTTGCTTACTTTTGCTTTTAATGCATCTTGTGCAGATGTGTCGTAAGAGCGATTCGAAATGGATATCTTGCTATCACTTTTACTCCCTTCAATTTCACTGTCATCAACGTCTGAAAAAACACAGTAAAAATTACTTTTGTTTTTATAATTATTTGTATTAATTAACTAACAAAATAATAAATTTATCAAATAATTATATCGTAATAGCACATTGTATGTATACCTATTATTGCATTATCTGCCTCTGCAGATTCAGGAACGTGCAAAGCTTCAGAATGTTTTGACATAGACGATACGTTTGACGTCGTATCGCTTGCGTTTTGTGAATTCTAGAGAATGGAAACAAAATAGTATACACTATAGCAAAATAAGGAACTGAATTTCAAACAGGCTCAAGAAAAACACTACCGATCATTATTCTTGTACAAAAATCTCTTTTTTTCATCCATTTCAAAATACGAATTAAATAAACGAAACAATCGTACCTGACTTGTAAGAAAGTTTAGATAAGCCGTCTTCTTTTGAGTTTTCTTTTGCAGCAGTTCTGTAATTTTGGCTTCAACGTTAGCAGGATACGTCTCATCTGCTTTTATACACTTCCACAAATCATTGACATTACTTTGTATCTTTTGATTGGAAAAAGTACCTCAGTAGCAGTCACGATATGCATTTTAAAACTTGTGATACAACTACATCATAAAAAACATATGTCTCAATAGAATACTCTACGAACGTGAAAGTCGCGAACTTGTGGCGACCTGTCAGCCGCGTCAAAACAAGACACTGATACATGCGGCGGCGAGAGGATGGCGGTGTCGCGCCAGCTTGCGTGCTTGTTTTGAAAAAATTTTAATGCATCAAAAAAGCTGCGTAACTTTACTGAGACCTCCTCCCCTCCTGCATGTAGCTCAGTGTAGTCTGAGATTTATGGACAGCTCCTATCGAACGGAGTAGGGAGCCAGCTTAGTGAGACGCAGCGCGCGTAACCAGCCAGAATCGCCAGTTCACCGAGTAACAGGCACAGTTCGTTTTAACACTTCGATCCCGATGCTCGTTCTGACTAGGCCGTCCAGGATTGCGCTCCAGAGGAGAATGATCTAGTCTGGGCCAGTGTTTCCAGATTGGAGATTTTCCCCCTAGATTTGTGAGGTTTTCTGTCTCTCAGGGGGACAAAATCTTTAGCGGGAAACCTTGGGGAGCAAAAATTATCAAGGGGGATTTTTAGGGGGAAGCGAGCCTGGAAAAAATGATCTAACTTTTGATTACATTCGAACATTTTCACGAGTATTGAAGTAGTCCTGAAGAACATTGAGTATCTCACTCATAATTCAACCAACTCATGGTCTGGTCGAAAAACGTTCCATTTTCGTCCAACTCGCGCATACCATCATCACGGCCATCTTGGTTCCATTCAACACAACGGTAGCTGTGCATTTTTTCAATATGGCGGCCTAGCTTTATCAGTGCTGATTGACTACGTTTTTTTGCGCGTGGTTAAGCCTTGTGCGAATTGAATAATAAGAAGAAGTTTGTTTGTCGATCTCGGTTGATGCTCGTATCCAAAATTAAATGTGTCCGATTGCCTTTATTCGTAATTTTCGAATAATAATCAGAATTTTTAGGTCAGTGAAATTATTTCTGCACTTTAAAATTTAATTCACGAGATCTACCATAACCTTAAAATAAATGCCGAAACATCCAAAAAAAATGATTTATAGAAGGAAAATAAACGAACAATACGATATGTTGTTCAAAACTCAATTCTGTCGTACAATTCCATTAAAATTTCAAATCCAACGTTTCAAGAATACACTGTTTTCCTCACCAGGGAGATGATTTTTTTACAAAAAATCTGGAGTCCTTCTCATAGTAAGTAAAATATAATCAGGTTCATCAGGTGTACCGTATGGTCATCACTTTTAAAGTAATGTTTTTTTTTATTTCGTAGTCTTAATTTCATAGTGTTAAGAGTTCAGAAGAGTGTCATTTTTGTATAGAAAAGTGTGATAGAGTCTCACAGATTTTTGAGAAGGTAAGAGTGGTCACATTTTTGTTTAAAATCCAGATAATCAAGAATTACAACAGTTAGTACACTTTCGGAAGAACTGAGTTTGAAAAAAACTGAAACAGGACGCTTGGGATTTCAAATTATAATAAAATTAGTTTAGTCCGAAAGAGTTGAGGTTTAAACAACATATCTTGTTCTTTTACCCTGCTTTTATAAATATCGACCTCTCGAATGTTAAAGAACTTCTGATTTGAATAAAACATTTCCTGTAAAAATATGTGATAAATGGTAAATTTTTTCTTTATTTTTTTGCAGGATGGTTGAAAGGATGCTCAGGGGATCCTTCTCGTGCATTTTGTTTGTATTGCAATCAAACTTACGCAGAGCCGAATTGAAAATCGCGGCGTTTGTTGCCGAGCATTGCAGCATAAATGCTGTAAATCACTTGAGCGAAGTTATCGTTAATCTCGACAACACTTCGGAAATTCTACCAAAAATCAAGCTTCATCGAACAAAATGCACAGGTAATAATTTCAATAGGAACACAATTTGGAGAATAAATGAATTTAATAAGAATAGTGGAAAATATACGTACTTATGAATACCCAGGAAAAAAAAAACCGATTGAAATAGCGACTCTTTGAATTGAGTATCTGTAAATTCCAGATTCAGTTGTTTAAACAAGAATAGTTTTGCAAAATTAGAGTTGGTCACGTTTTTTAATCTGCCATGCCCGTTTTGAGCAAAAACATATTGAATGAGTTTCCTCCTATTTGAATCGGTTAATCTCTTCTGAAGTTAGGTTACCTTATTTCGAATGAAATTTCTAATTTTTTCAATTACTGAGTGATTAAAAGAAATTTTCAACTAAGGCTATTAGATGTCTTTTGTTATTTCAGTTATAAAAAATTTTTAACATTTGCGACATGTAAGCCTGCAAAAAAAAGAATTAATGTTTCGAATAATTGTCTAAATTGCAGGGACAGATACGCAATTCAGGAGGGCCTGAGATTGATTCGATTGCAAAGGAATGGATTCTTGTTTCCTCGGTAATCATTTACAATGAATAGAAATTTCGATGAATGAAAAATTCAAAAATTACGATGATAAGAATAAATATAATTCGAACAGCATCATTGTCCCTCGCAGGTAACACTATATTTTTTTTCCGTGTTTATTCTCAACGTTCTTTCACCCTGTTTGTTGGAGGAATTGATCGCTGATGTTTGCGATCGATACTATTCGCTTATCATAGATGAAAGCACTAAGATTGATTCAACTGAAGTCCGTGAAAGCAGAACACAAGGCAACTTCTCTGAAAACCCAAATAACATAGGACGGATTAAAAATGAAGCGATTGCTAGGTATTGTAGTCGATGGGGCGGACGCGATGGTTGGTGAGCACAATTCAGTATCCTCTGAACTCAAAAGAGGAGTTCCTCATTTGATAACCATAAAATGTCTTTACCACTCATTGTATTTGTGCGCGGAACATGCTGGTGTCTGGAACACGTTGTTTGGCGCGATTACAAGCAACTGATACGATTTTAAATCAATGGGAAGTTTTAGAATTGCATTTCGAAATGATTAAATCTACTGAACGCGGCGATGCAGGGTTCAAAGCGAAAACACTGCATCAAATGCATAGCTGCGTTGAAATTCGATTGTATTTCACGTTTTTACATTATGCTTTGAAAAAATGTTATCTCAGTGAACAAACTGTTCCAATATTAAACAGCAGAAACTTTGAAACTTCTAGAAGACTTGGACGACTTGTTTTTCTCTGTATTGCAGAAAATTGTTGCTCCGAAGCAATCAGAGAAAGTCAATAAATCAGATCTCTCCAAATTCCAATTTAAAATCTTCCTAATGAGTGCTGATTGTATCAATTTTGGATACGATTTTAACGAAATGAGCCGGAAATGTAATTCCGAAAATTTTAACTACATCAAAGGTCGGTGCATTTTTTTGTTATCAAACTGACAGAAGAGTTGCAACAACGAGTCTCTAAAAATATCAAAACACTCGAAAAAGTTCGTCTTATTTGTCCGGAAACAGCGTCAAATCAGATGAAAAACGATATAACTGAGCTTGACTTATTTTTCAAAAATATCTGCGTCGACGTTAATGAATCTTTTGAACAACGGAATCTTCTTCATCGCTTAGAAATTCCAGAAAAATCTTCGGATGAATATTGAGAAAAAGTTTTGGACAAAAAAGACGCGAATAATGAATAGTCAATATCGTAAAAGACAAATTGCGAAACAAAATGTGCGTAGAAACTGCTGAAACTATTTTGCGAATCAGATTTCATTTGCCATCGGGGGGTTGCGCAAAATTTGAACCTTCGAAAAACATATTTGCGAGGTTTAATAGCGAACAAGATCAGAAATGCAATATCAGAAATCAAGGATACGTCATACAATTTTGTCTGTAATACTCTAGCTTTTTATTACTTAAGATATTTTTCGCGCGATGTCGAATTTTAGTCAGCCTCTGCCAAAAAAATAAGAATAATGTATGCAAATAATATATGTATATCTATGTTGAATGAGTGAATTTTCTTTTGTATTTTCATTTATCAAATAAATACGATAAATACACATTCGAATTGCCAGTTATTTAATTCCTGGCGAGTTAACGATTTTGAAAATTGAATTGCTTGAAATTTTTGATCTTAGGCATCCCGTAAATTTTAAAACTTAAAGGAATGGTCAATTCCCACATAATTCAGAATCTCCTCAAATTCAGAAAGAACGCACTAATCAAAGAACACCCTTTAACAAAAATCAAAATCATTATCAAGCAAACTATAATCCTGGATGAAGATCGTCAGGGTTTCCACAAGACCTGGAAGACCTGGAAAGTCATGGGATTTGAAAAAATTGACTGGAAACCCTGGAATAGTCATAGAATTTGGAAAATGACTGGAACTTTTTCAGTTGTCTCTTTTTCAAAGTTTTAATACTTTAGTATTTCATAGAGAATCCTATATTTAAAACTAGATAGGAAATGATTTATTTATATTTGAACGAGCGCGGGAAGATGGAAGCAAAAATTACGATGTTGGCAATGGTGTGGTGTCATATACATAGTTGCTTAGATTTGGTTGGGTCAGACGTTCTGTTTTTGTTTTCCGCTAAAGTTGTGTGCGAATTTCGCTATGTGAAACGCTGAATCAGTAAAAGTGTCTCTGTTTCCGGAATCATCTTTCTGATTGTTATTACAATTTTAATAACACCAACTCTGTATGTAAGTTAATGATAAGTTTTTGAGTTCATTAGCAGAAATCATTAAATGTACACATCGTTTCAATTACGATTAACCTTTTTTTGTGTAGTAGATTTAGAGAACGTTTTATGATTGCTAACAAACTTGTGCTTTTGATTATATATCATATATCTGTTTGCACCCCCGGTGGATTTTGGGATTTGCTCGCAAATCAAATTGGGCGGTAAAAAGCGCAAGCGGATAAAGGTTTAAATGCTCTGATTAAGTGCCATTTTTAGCATTTTTAAATTTATTTTTGCTTACTTTTATAATTTAGAATATCATTCGGGTACCGAGAGTTAGATTATTGATTTTCAAATAAAATAATTTAAAATAACAGAAAATATGAAATGTCGAAAATTGATCAACATTCATAAAAAAATTAGCACCTGAAAACATAAGTCAATTTGAAAGAATATTATTTTGATAAAAATTATTATTTTATGGAAGTTAATTTATTAATTTTTATAAATCCGAGTTTCAAAGAGATCTTGGATCCAGAATAATAGTTAGACACTCGGACTTCACCTCAGAGGTCCGGGGTTCGATCCCTGAGCCGGTACCTCTAGAAATTTTTCAATGTACCTTTACCGAGGTTCTGGTGGTTCGGAACCCACCTTAAGCTGTAGGTCCCCCCATCGTGTACTTGACTGCAACCCAGTCCGTCAATGATGGGGTAAAAAAACCAGGCTTTGTTCAATATGTCTCGGCAGACTGCTCTCATCAGATCACTTGATTGCAATATACAAATGCGTCCGTGACTGATGATATATACCGGAACAGCCCCGTGAAAAAATGATCAAATAAAAAAATCCAACTCTAACCAAAAATGCCTTCGAAATGTTGGGCAGTATAAGCCTGTGACAACATTTCCACACAGAAATGTTTTTAGAGCCTCGGTGGCTCAGTTGGTTAAACACTCGGACTTCACCTCAGAGGTCCGGGGTTCGATCCCTGAGCCGGTACCTCTGGAAACTTTTCTATGTACCTTTACCGAGGTTCTGGTGGTTCAGAACCCACCTTAAGCTGTAGGTCCTCCCATCGTGTACTTGAGTGCAACCCAGTCCGTTAATGATGGGGTAAAAACCAGGATTTATCCAATATGTCTGGGCAGACTGCTCTCATCAGATCACTTGATTGCATAATAAAAATGCGTCCGTGACTGATGATATATACCGGGACAGCCCCGTGCAAAATGATCAACTAAAAATCTAACTCTAACCAAAAATGCCTTCGATATGTTGGGCAGTATAAGCCTGTGGCAACATTTCAACATAGAAATGTTTATTTATAATAACAATTCTAATAACGAGGTAAATTTAATAATCTACATTTTATATCAGAAATATTTATGTCATGAGCCTAATGTGAATTCAGTAACATTAAAAAAATTTTCTAGGGAATTAGAAACAAACTGTGAAGTTCATCAATAGTAATTTTTTGATTACAGATGACTTAAACTCAAGAAAGTCTCGAGAATCCACAAGTGCCTGTAGAAAAAAATGAAAAAAAAGTTTTGCTTTAAAAAAGTGATTACTCTATTCCAGAACCTGCCAGTTTGCACAGATTGAACCACTATTTGCTTAAAGATGAAGTTACAAAGGCCGACATTTTATGGTGCTTGCTGTGCACTTACACTCATTTATCCATAAATGAGGCTGGTAACTCAACGAAGATATTCTCTAAAATGTTTCCTGATAGCAATATTGCGAAGAATATGCAACTAGGCCGAACTAAAATAGCCAATGCAATAGTTTTCGGACTAGGGCCTTATTTTCACGATAGTGTAAAAGAAGAAATCGAGGCTAAGATGTATTTGTTGTCTGCTTTAGACGCCTATCTTTCCTAAAAAAATGTTACGGATGATCCAGAAATACTCTCCATGGGGTCTTATAGGTTACATGTTGCGAATAATGGATTCAAAATTGGTGCTACTGCTACAGGTTGGAAATGTAGCTCAGTTCTTGAGGTCGATTTTCAACGTTTTCAAAAATGTTCCTGCTTGGAGAGATGATTATACGATCTATTCAGATTCAAACGAGTTCCCTCTAGAATTCGCTGCGTACTGAGATGGTTAAAAAATTGCGTTCCTGCAGACAGGGCTCGAAAAATTTTGCCAAATTTAACAAAATATGTTGAGTGTCTGAAAAAGGACAAGAAGGAACCTGATTCTTACAGCTATCGCATGCTTGTTGAAGGAGTTGGTGATAGACTTATGGGAGCAAAACTAGCAGTTTTTCCTACATAGCGAGTCTTGTTGAACCTTTTCTCAAAGAGTTCGAAAGTAACGCTCCTTTGGCACTTTTCCTTTACACAGACCTCACGCTTTTGATGACAAGCCTGATGACTATCTTCATCAAAAAAGAGGTGCTCGAAAAAGCGGTCAGCGTTTTCAAAATTGATATCGCGAAAGAAGAAAAAGACTTAAAACCTCAACAAATGAAACTGGTATTTTCCGTGCGATCTCAACTCAACAAACTTAACAGCGATGTTAGTGTATCAGATAAGAATAAGGCTCAATTTAATAAGGAATGTAGAACCATGGCTATAAAATTCTGTCGAAAATTGCTTGAAAGGTCGCCTTTGAAGTATAAGCTGTGCAAAGGTATTACTTTTTGTGACCCTTCACTAATTTTTCAGTATCAAGATTCTTGTCTCAAGCGTCTTCATCTAACTTTCGAGGCATTTTTTAAAAAGAAAATAATTTCTTCGAGGGAATGCGACAAAATAGATAAGGAATTTAGAATGCTTACAAATAAACCATCTGTAGAAGACGTTTTGATGATTTTTGACAGAGAGAAAGAACGACTTGATCACTTTTGGAGCAATATTTGGACAAGCAATAACAGTTCAGAACTACTTATAAGCATTATGAAAAAAGTCTTCCTCATCAGTCATGGAAACGCGTTTGTCGAAAGAGGCTTTTCAATGAACAAAGAGTTTGTTACAGAAAATCAAAAGCCGAAATCGCTGATAGCACTTCGTACAGTATATGATGCAGTTCAAATCGCTTGAGATGCAGAAAATGTGGAAATCACTACACAAATGGTATCCAAATTTAGGAATGCACGAAAAGAGTATTTAGATTCTGTCGCAAAACAAACGGATGAGGAGAAAAGGAAAGGAAAAGCTTAGGAAAAGTCAAATATCAGACAGAGTGCAAGAATGAAATGAAAAGAAATGGAAGATCCAATGGGAAAAGCAAAGAGAACTGGAAGATGTTGAAGAAGAAATTCGTGAACTGATCAAATTTTAATAAATTTTGTACAGAAGTTTTTATTAGTTCTTACGATTTATAAGTTTTATTTCAACTTTGTTAAGAAATCCGGAGTTTTTTTAGATAACTTATATTTCCGAATGTGATACTAGATTTCACATAAATAGTTATACCATAATTGTTTCTGAACTAATAACCAAAAAATTATATGTTTCTGATTACCGTATACTTTTTCATTTTCATAAAAATATGATTAAAAATTGTTTCGAATTTAATAAAACTCATTAATAAGCCACAATCATTGCATTATAATGTGTTCGAATTCAATTTATTCGACTCAATTTTTTTCAAAAGTGGACCTGGAATTTTTTGAAAATTAGACCTGGAAAACCTGGAAGTCATGGAATTTCGAAACCAAACTCTTGTGTCAACCCTGATCTTGTAATAATGAACGACAAATTGGTACAAATGGCCAAAATTTTAATGAAAGCCGTCATCGAAATCCCTCCTACAATGATCACAACCGAGGTAGATACAATCAGAATTATAGTTCTCCTCAAAATTACGCTCCTCAATCACATGTGGAACATAAGATTCCACGCTCAGGATTTA
>NC_046657.1:112727204-112733165 GCF_010883055.1 Belonocnema kinseyi | reverse complement strand
TCCTGAGCGTGGAATTAACCTTTATCCTCGAGTGTAAATGGATCCTGGAGGATAAATGTTCCAGGTTGTATTATTATTTTATAGAAAAGGGACCCTCATAAATCTGCATAAATTGCGCTATTTTTTTCTGTCCTGTTAAGGATTGGTTTAGAAGCTTACTATGGACAAGATCTCCTTGTTTTAATTGTATAAGCTTGTGAGTTTTTTTAATCTCTCAGCTCTTCTTTTGCCTTTACGGAGATTACGTTCGCGGACTAATCAATCTTACGGTCGTATGGGATATCTGGGGGTTTATCGAGGATCTTCAACCATTTTTTCCATATACGGGAAGGTGGGGTTTTACAATGGATCTCAATATGTGTGAACTCCGTGGTTTCATGATGGGTCTCGCTCATACAGGATTCGGTGATTTTTACCCATTTCCACCACGAGTTATGTTTTCCTCCAGGAAGTGGGCTGAAAAATCGAGACAGCTCACCGTGTATCGGCTCTACCATATTGCCCTGTGGATGTCGTATAGATGAGAAAATTTGTTAGATATTCTCCTGTTTAAGGGTCTAGTTTTCCACAGTTAGGTATATAATCTTCCCGGATCTTTGATAGAGCATTTTTAGTTGTGGCCCTCCTCATTGAATATAATTTTACCGATTTAATAAAAGTATCAATGGATGAGAGGGTATATTAGAAACACCCCTTTGTTGCTGGTAATGAACCATAAAAGTATAATGAAACATTTTAGAGCACCTATGTGGCCATTTATCACGTATTTTATGCTGGTAGGTGTAAAACATAGTTCTTATTTTGTTTGTCTACAAACTACAGTAAGTCATCCTGGATAATATATCTCTTACAGCCCTTTTCCTGTACATTCCGAAATTTGTGTTGCAGGGTAGAATCATCTTTTTGCGAAATTTTGAAGAACTTTGCGGAGGTTGGAAGATGGTCTTTTTGCCAAATGATACAAGAAGACCCTTCCCTGATGTACGTCAGAGATGTCATCAACTAAGTTATACGGAATTCGACTTAATAAATCAGCTACCACGTTCAATTTTCCCTCGTAATACTCCACATTAAAGGTATCATCCTGGATTGCTAGAATGAAGCATGCCAATCTAAAACTGATTAATCTCCATGTTCGTAGAAAGATAAGCGCCCTATGGTCCGTTTGAATTGCGAAACGAGTACCATAAATAAATCAACGGAATTTCATTAACGCACATACGATAGCTAACAACTCTTTCTCTGCAGTAAAATAATTAATCTCTGGTCCTTTTAGAGTTTTAGTTGCATAAGGAATAAGTTGATTGCTCCCATCTCTATCTACTTGATATAGAACAGCACCTAAAGCTACGTCGCTCGTATCACTTCGTAGGTAGATCGGCTTAGTTAAATCTGGGTAGTGCAGAAGTATGTACGAACAGAACAAATCCTTAGTTCTTATGAAAGCAGTTTCCTTACCTGATGTCCAATTCCATATCACCCCTTTTTTAGAAGCTATAATAAGGGGACGATTTATGTTGCATGATACTTGAAAATTTGGTAGAAAAATTTATTAGACCCAGAAAACACCGTAGATCTTTGATTGTTTTGGGACGAGAGTATTTCTTTATGGCTCTGACCTTATCAGGGTCAGGTTCAATACTCTGCGGAGTACCCGAGAAATTTAACTTCTTTTAAGAAGAAGTTAGATTTCTTGAAGTTTATGGTTAAGTTGTGCTCTTCTGAAAGAGAGAGAGAGAGAGAGAGGGGAGGAAGCCAGGGCTCCTACCAAAGTCTGGGAACAAGTATTACCTCTTGTTAGATGCAAGTTTATAAAATTTGTATGTGCATGCTAGGTTTGCATGTTCATCCTCCCATTGGAAATACCCTTCGTAAGCAATCGTCTCTTTCTAAAATTACGCACATATGTCATCGCATTGCATGTATGTATGAATGGATCCTTTAGCAATATGTGTAAACTGGTAGACCAAATTGAATTTATGCTAGCCCATCCTCAATATGCAAACACCTAAGATGCCCTCGGTGTAACACCTCGCATGCGACGATACAGGTACGTCCGTCCGATTGCCGTATCAGTTAGAAACCTTTCTATTATTCTTACTTTATGCATTATATTTTTATTTTTTGGTTTTGTTATTCGGTTCGCTAATAGTTGCCTTTCACCGACATGGCTTCATTTTCCGAAACAAACGAGAGAAAAACCATGGTCCTACACTCTAAGGGTACTGAAACGGATTTCAATATCATGAAAAAGGGTGTTTGCATTTAAATGGACCAACAACATGCAAAGCGCTCGTGCGACATTTTGGAAATATTAAGTCAGATACCGGAGGAAAAAGAAGCTAGGAAGAAAACTTTTCTAAACGCTATGAGTATCCTTAACGTACCTATAACTGAATCTCTCCCAACAAAAATAAAACTGGCACAACCTCCGGATTTTTCCACCTTAAAGGCGCTTGTACTTAATTTCCGGAATAAAATAGAATTTATTGTCTTCATTGTATACTTTTACAAGTTTTTACAATATTCTTTTGCTCTCTTAAATTTTCAAATAAAACAAAGCTATATTCCTCCTCAACATCGCTATTTTATTCGATATTATAATTATATTAATATTGTTATTAATTGGCTGTAAATGATTGTGCTGGAGTTTTTAAGCGTTCGATTTATCTATTAAACCAAAAAAGTTTAAATAGCCTCCGGACTTTCGAAATTATAAAATTTCTTCATGAGAATCATTTGGAATTAAACAATTACAAACTATAGCTTCCTAGAATTTCGTTATATTATACTTTTTTCAGGTCTACTTGAGACTCCGATTTTTAAGCTTTAAAATTGCTAGCAGTTTTAAAAAGTTTAATACAAAATGTTGTACTTTTTAGTACTTATAATGTTAATATTAATATCTGTTTACATTGTTATTTATAGATGAAAAATTGATTTTGCCAATTGGAAATGTTAAAATTTAACGTACTAGTAAAATAATTGAATTTTCGACAAAAAAAATCAAATTTTCAACAAAATAATTACATTTTTAACCAGTAAGATGAATTTTTTAACTGAAATTAATAATATTGGACGAAAAACTGAATTTTTTACAAATTAGTTTGAATTTTAGCCAAGTAGTTGAAATTTTAACTAAAAAATGGTGTATTCTAAAACAAAAAAAGTTTAATTGAACATAAAAAGACTCATTTTACAGAAAAATTAATGACTTTTCAATCAAAACAAAAAGATTTTCAGTCAGGAGTGAAGTTTTTATAAATAAAAGATGAAATTTCTCCCAAATCAGATGAATTTTCAAACCAGAAAGAAAATTTTACTACAAAACAATTGAATTTTAAGCCCGAAAAATTTTTTTAAAAAAACTTTTATTTTCAAACAAATAGTTACATTTTCAACTAAAATGATGAATCTTCAACAAAAAAAGTTATAATTAGAATTAAAAACTATTGAACTCTTCCAAAAAGATATACATTTTACAAAAGAGTTGACTTTTCAGTCAATAAGGATTTTTTTAAATTGTTGAATTTCAAAGCCAAAAAGATGATTTGTTTACAAAAGTATTTACACATTTTTAAATGGAATAGTTCAAAGACTTCTGGTTAAAAATTGGTCTTTTTTTGTTGAATTAAACTTTTTTTCGTTTTAGAATACACCATTTTTTAGTTAAAATTTCAACTACTTGGCTAAAATTTAAAATAATCTGTCAAAATTTCAGTTTTTGATTGAAGTCTTGGCGGACCGAAGGAATCGAATGGAGCCTCCACAAAGTACCCGTAAAGACCCCATTGGGTCCCCATTCGGTTGGGTCCCCGTTCGGTTGACTGCTACACTTCAAACGCATCGCCTGTAAGTAGCTATCAACAGGCGTTATACGTCTTATACTTTTTTAAACTTTTTACCGTTGAAAAAAAAACTATTGCGATTATTCCGTGACCTTCAATAAGAAATTTCAACTTAGAATCCGAATTTCAACATTTTAAAAATTGATTTTGTTATTTTTTCGAGTTATTTCAAAAGGAACCGAATGGGGACCCAATGGGGTCTTTACGGGAACTTTGTAGAGGCTCCATTCGGTTCCCTCGGCCCGCCAGGCATATTATTAATTTTAGTTAAAAAATTCATCTTTCTGGTTGAAAATGTGACTATTTTGTTGGAAATTTGTTGTTTTTTTTTCATTTTTTTAGTGGAAAATTCAATTATTTTGATAGCAACACAATTTCTAACATTTTCAATTGGTTAACTCAAACTTTTATCTATAAATAACAATGCAAAAATATTAATCTGAAACAACTTAAAATAAAAATAATTAATTAATATAATTATAATAATATTATCTCAACAGATATTAATATTAACATTAATATTAATTAGCTATAAATGATTGTGCTAGAATGTAAAGCGGTTGAAGTTAAATTTATCTATGAAACCGAAAAAATGTAAATAGCCTTTCAAAATTAGAAAATTAATTTATGAGAATCATTCGAAATAAAACAATTAAAAATTATAAGTACTAACAAATACAAATTTTGTATTAACACTTTTTAAAATTGCTAGGAATTTTAAATCTTAAAAATCGAAGTCCCAATTAGTCCTAAAAAGTATAATATAACCAAAATTTAGGAGCTATAGTTTGTAATTGTTCAATTCCAAATGATCCTCAAAAAGAAATTTTATAATTTCAAAAGTTCGGAGGCTATTTAAACTTTTTTGGTTTAATAGATACAGTCGCCGCTATTCACCTTGCCGCTATTTACCTTGCCGCTTCCCGTAAATGTCGGTCGAGCTCTTCCCCCACCACGACCGTGATGACTCGGTATCCGAGAATTGTTTCGCTCGCTATTTACGTTGCCGTAAATGTTTGAGGTCTTTTAAGGCAATTTTAAAGTGCAAAAATCATTACATGCTTTGTTAATGAGGCTTATAAAAGAATTTCGAAATCACATAATATTTATGTCTCATGATAATTTTCTTGTCATATGAGATAACTTCAAGTATGGCAAGTTTAATCAAAGGTTTATCAATAATTTGTTAATACTAACCAATTTTTTAGTTTATTTCGCGAGAGAATGATGTGCTGACCATTTTTTGGAACCAAATGTGAGATAATTACTTCCACAATATGTATTCTGAAAATCGAACTTTTACCGTTTGTAAACACTGATCCGCGCGCGGTAACGTACGTAACGAGTGAAACAATTCACAACAAGCATCACGCATCAAGATCACACTCGAGAGTGGGGGAACATCGTTTCCAGGAAAATTACCCCCCTTCGGTCCCATTCGCGGCAAGGTAAATAGCTTCGACTGTAAATCAAACGTTTAAAAACTCTAGCACAATCATTTACAGCTAATTAATATTAATATTTATATAATTATAATATCGAAGAAAATAGTGATATAGAGGAGTAATATAGCCTGAGGATAAGAGGAACTGTAATATAGACACAGAAATATGTAATGATTTAAGGGCATGTGACACAGCTAAATACCTATATTACCGACCACAGTTTTTCAGTTCACTGAATGTTTTTTTGAACTTAAGAACTTTTTTTGTAAATAAAATATCGAGCTGAAACTTTGGGAAATGTATTAGAGTACAATAAAGTACGTAACTTCTCTGAAAATTATTTCATCTTTTTTCTGAACCTCAACATTTTTTGAACGTTCCAACTTTTTTTATACATAAAAGATCGGTCTCAAACTTTAAGAAATGCAAGAGTCGAAAGAAAACTACGTTTAAGTACAAAGCTTAATAATAAAAGATGTAAAAAAATATATTTCAACAATCAATTCCAACGGCATCAGCCGGAAACGTTGTACACGAAAATACGAACTCCCTAGAGCCTCGTCTACTGGCCGCCAGGTTTCGTATTTTTGTGTACAACGTTACCGGCTGATGCCGTTGGAATTGATTGTTGAAATATATTTTTTTACATCTTTTACTGTTAAGCTTTG
>NC_046657.1:112709414-112727104 GCF_010883055.1 Belonocnema kinseyi | reverse complement strand
TTTATTGTACTTTAATACATTTCCCAAAGTTTCAGCTCGTTATTTTATTTACAAAAAAATTTCTGAGGTTCAAAAAAACATTCAGTGAACTGAAAAACTGTGTTCGGTAATATAGGTATTTAGCTATGTCACATGCCCTTAATGCTTTAATTATTATCTGTTCAGGTAAAAATTCTAAGAGAGAAACTATGTAGCTTCGTTTTATTTTAAAATTTAAGAGAGCAAAAGAATATTATTAAAACTTGTAAAAGTATACAATGAAGACAGTAAATTCTATTCTATTCTATATATAATTATAATATCAAATACTTAATTATATAATTATAAATATGCGCATATAAAGAGGCGCGCGAAGTATGCAAATCATGAAAATCGCCAGCATCGAAACCTGGAAATATTAAAATCCCAATCACTTGATTTTATTTCAAAGCGGATAGAGAATGGAGATATGAATAGAACCGCCGAAGTTTTCCGACTGGCAATCGTGTACCTTCGAGTTTTCAAATATAGAAGAGGTGCTTCACCCGTATAAAATAGAATACTTTACCGTTATAATATAGTGACAGTGTTGTGCTTTTGGTTATAAAATCGGTGGGTTTTTAAAAATTGTTTTTTATCATGATTGTGCTAGTCGATATATAAAGTTTTTTCTTAATTATTATTAGTCAATAACCAGGATAATAGTATAGTTATAGTAGTTAGGTGTTTGAAAATTGAAAACTTGGCTTTCCTTGCGATTGGCTCGTCCGTCGCCTGGCTCGCATGAAATTCCTTTGTCAAGCATTTCCAAGCTACCTAAATTCACAAATATTTTCCTTTTGCAATGTTCGTTTGCACGCATTGTGGCTCGTAAAGCTTTGTGAATAAGGGTAATACTTGCTTTCTGGTTCTTTTTTTCTTTTACAATTGTAGCTAGATGCATATGAATCGAACATTAAGCTCTTTTAATATGTATTACGAAGCAATTTGAGTCGCCTAATTACCTTTCTTCTACAATGCTCGTTCCCGCGCATTGTGGCTCGTGTGTGTTAGTTTGATGAGAGTACAAGAATTGTAATTTTTTTTTTTTAAATGTGTCAATTTGTTTTTATGCAGAACAATTAAAATAAAGTCAAGGTGCTCACCACGACATTTTAAAAACAATTAATAACCAAATTTATTAAATGCAAATTTGAAATAAAATTATCAATAAAATTTATAAATGCTCAATTTTCTGGTAAATGGTTTGAAGCACCAATTTTTCTGGTAATCGCAATGATTGTCAGACTGGGTCTTACCGGAAAATTTTAAAAGATTGTTTTTTATACTAATTACTACCTTTGGGATTCAATCACAAGGATGGCTGGTATTTATTAAATTATTTTATTAAATCAGTTTAGTGACTTGCTGCCAAAATTAATTGAAGGAAGGATTGTAAGTTTATTCTTTTCGGGTTCTTCTTTAATTTTATTCCTTTACGTAGAGTATCTTTAGGACCTAATGGCGACACCTTCGTGAAATCCAAAAATAAAAGTATATTTTAATTTATAACAATAATAACATCGTTAAATATTTGGGTGTAAAATAAATCGAACTGTTACAGGCATTTAATTTTATAAAGTGGGTAATCGTACAATAATTGGCCTATGCATTTCACTACATCTTCGTGGCCAATGATAAGTTTTTTGGTATTATTGTTAATTTCTTTAAATATAATAATTTAATACTACCAGAGCTCAACTTACTATGGTAATTCAAATCTTTACAAAATTGAGAATCCATCTTGTTCCAATTTTGTTCCACACTTTTAATGTTTTTTGCTAATTGTTAAAGTGGAAAAATTCCTTTCGTTGAAAATCGTAGTATTTAGTTAAACGTGTTATTATTTGTTCAAAAATGCAACTATTAGGTTGAAAAATCATCTTTCTTTGCCAGAAACTCAACTATTTAGTTCAAAGTTAAACTTCTTTGTTAAAAATTAATTCTTTGGGTTGTAGATTCAACTCCTTAGTTGAAAATTTAACGATTCCATTTTTAGAAAGTCAATCGGCTGGCTTAAAAAATAACCATTTAGATTGAACTCTCTTGGTGAAAGTGTACTTTTTTAAAGATTTTATTAGTTGATGATTTATCTCTTCTGTAGAAAATTTAATTAATGTATTTTGTGAAAGATTCGTCTTCTTGCGCTGGTTTTGTTGAAGATTTAATAATCTGGAAAATTAAACTAATCAATTGATAATCAACTTTGTGTTAGAATGTTAACTTTTTGCTAGAAGATCATATTTCTGGGTTGAAAATGCAACCGTTTTGTAAATAATTTATGCTTTTGGGGCTGAAATCGAACTATTTGGTTGAAAATTAATGTATGTCGTTGAAAACTCGTGTTTTTTTGTCGAATCTTCTTGTCTCTGCATAAGAATTAATCATTTATTTTAAAAGTTCGCCATTATATTTCTTGTTCGAAATTTATCCCTTGTAAGTTAAAAATGGATGTACTTTAATGGCAATTTAAACTATATTTCGACTTGAAATCTTCCGAATTTAAATTTTTTCATATAGAATTTAATGTCCTATTTACCTCCGTTTTCTTTGAAAGAATTTATTACTCCACTATTACCCTATTTTTGTGATTTCTTTTTTGACTAAAACTTTACTAATCATTGGCTCTGATCATCAAAACTGTACACATTATTCCAAAGGTAGGTATCAGAAATGGATTAAAAATGGTTTAAATCGATAGTTCCTATAGTTAAATAATAATATACTTTGCTGCCTGAATTTAAAATGTTAGATGATGCACATTTTTCAGAATTTATCCAGAAAATTAGTAATTTTCAACAACAAATAGGAAAAAGCTTCTTGATAACACTGTTATGCAAAAATTATGTAAATTTTTGGATGCCGATTACGAACGTTTCCAGCGAAAAATGTATTATTAAAAAGTCAATAAAAAACTATTGCAATCATTCTCTTACCAAAATCACTCGTATACATTCTTATTAGAAGCAAAAGTTGTATTAAGGAGTCCTTCCGATTGCCTAGTTGCGATATTTTTTCAATAAACCGGGACCTATCTACTTTTCAAGGAGTTGCGATGGACTGACGTTCTTGCATGTAAAATTGTATAAAATGAATAAAAATATTTTGTTAGATATATTTTAAGAGTGCATTTATTAAGCATAATAACTCCTTCGAAAATATCTTGATCAATAATCTCATAACAAATTTTAAAAAAATAGCGGTTTTTCATGGGTAGTTACAATTATGACCCTTTAACTTTGGCCTTATTAGCACTCTTTTGCAAAAAATTAACATTGGAAGGAAAATAAAATTGTAGCATTAAGCTTTGGAAAATGTAACGTTGAATTTGTTTAGCAGTTTTCCCCTTATTTAATACTGTTTACTATTTTAAATTGTAAGCTCTGATAATTTGTATGTAAATTTTACAGTTGTGGTTATAGATTACAATTTTAGAGTTGTCAGGAACACTGGGAATATCCTGCTGGTGTCATTCTAAGGTAAAGAATGGGATAACCCTGGACCAGAATTGAAAAGCTTTTTCCGCAACACTAATTTAAGTCAAATAATAGGAGGAGGAGGAGTAAGAGGAAGATGAGGGAGAGGAGGAAGATGAAGATCAAAAAGAAGAAACCTGCACTGAGCTACAGTTTTTCCAGCATCAAACTCACATATCAACTTGGAAACTCATTACAAAAGATGATCATGAAGCGGCGGGGTTACAAGTTCGGATGGGTGATCGAAGGTGCCCATGGCGTCTATGACACGATTCACTTGTGGTCAGCTCCTCTAAGGAGTCCAAATAAATGAATCTGAGAAGAAACGCGGCTAGTCACAATGGGCTACCTTACCAAATTTTAGAGTCAGGTTAGTGGCGGGTTCCTACTCTTAAACGTCATACTACTAGGCAGTCTGATAAGTACCTGAAAATTCTAAGAGATGGCATTAGTATTCACTAATGTGAACCATTTACGTCGAGCTTGATCCTTCAAATGACGCCTGTCAAAACTTCAGCCATTTATGTTTACGCATTTACAAGTTACAGCACTGAGAAGCGACTAACCTCCTAGTTTTTTTTAATATGGAAAAATCTGAGTTTCGAGTTTTGATCAAACACTACTATTTTCGCAAGAAAACGATATCCGAGACTAAGGCCAAGCTGGATAAGTATTACCCGGACTCTGCACCGTCGATTGGAATGATTCATAAGTGGTTTACAGAGATTCGTTGTGGCCGTACGAGCACAGTTGATGCTGAACGATCTGGGCGCCCAAAAGAGGTCACTACACCAGAAAATGTCGAAAAAATCCATGATATGATGTTGAATGATCCCAAAATGAAGTTCAGAGAGGTAGCTAATGCTGTAGGCATATCATTGGAACGTGTGGACAATATCGTGCATTCAGTTTTGGGCATGAAAAAGCTCTGCGCGCGATGGGTGCCGCGTTTGCTCACGGTGAACCAAAAACGAATTCGTGTTACAACTTCCCAGCAGGATTTGGCATTATTTTCGCGTAAGCCGACCGAGTTTTTGCGCCGATTCATAACACCCCTGAGTCAACGCAACAGGCAAAACAGTGAGTTCCACCGGGCCAAAGTGCTCCGAATCGTCCAAAAACGCAACAATGGGTCCGAAAGGTTATGGCCTCCGTATTTTGGGATGCACATGGCATAATATTCGTGGACTATCTTGAAAAAGGTGAAGCCATAATCGGAGCATACTATTCATCATTATTGGACCGATTGAAAATCGAAATCGCCGAAAAACGATCGCATTTGAAGAAGAAAAAACCGCTTTATCATCACGACAATGCGTCTGTTCATTCATGCTTACTTGCACAAGCAAAATTGCATGAAATCGGCTTCGAATTGGTTCCTCAGCCATTGTATTCACCATACCTGGCCCCCAGCGACTATTACTTGTTCCCTAACCTGAAGAGATGGCTCACCGGTAAGCTTTTTTAGTCAAATGAGGAGCTCATAGCTAAAACTGAGGCGTATTTTGGAGACCTTCCGATCGAGTACTTTTCGGACGGTATCAAAAAGTTAGAAAATCGTTGGACTCGCTGTATTGACCTAAAAGGAGAGTATGTTGAAAAATAAAACCGACTTTGGCCAAAAAAACGTCTCCGTGTTTCATTTTTCAGGGACTTATCAGACTGCCTAGTATTTAGAGTTTTCAACACGATGACTAAAAGTTCTTACAGGTTACATCATAGAGGTAGCATCTGGAGGTGATAGAAGCAGGTGAATGGAGAAGGTAACTGAAGTATTGATTCGAGACGCGGGCGATGTCAAAGATAGGGAAGGCGTGGAAAACGTTTCGGATCTGGAAGAAAAATTCCCAAATGTTAGCAAAATCGTTTAAGAGAAAAGCGGAAGTTAAATAAGTTGACATATATGACAACCAGGCCTCTTAAGAAGAGCAGTATGGTGTTCAGGTCACTCATGGAAAAGAACAGCGAAAAACATATAGGGGATGGAAATGTTAAGGGAGGGGGAATTGAAGAAAACTTATAAAATATTAGGGAGGTAATCTAGAATAGAATAAGTCTAATACATTTCGTCACTTCACCTATACACAATCTCTAAATATTACGTCAATAAGAAAGTTATGAGATACACGTGCAAACATGATTTCAGACATAATTTCAGTTCTTAAAAACCTAATTTTTTTACGTTTAGAACGAGTGAAGGTGAATAAACAGATATTTCGTGATAAAAACATTTTTCTTATCACTACACCAAACATTTGAAGAAGTCAGTGTATATAAGCAATATAATTCTTACCTTCATTACTAAAATTTTTGCAATTTGAGAAATGTTGGTAATTGATTGAAATGATTATGAATTTCCACTTCGACTACTACATCTTTCCATATTTCACAATACAAACAATGTAGATTTCATTCACAGGTGGAGAAAAATGTTGGGTTAATGCAAAGATAATTACTTATATTTTCGCATATTCTTACGAACCACGACTATGAGTAGGCTTAATATATTGATGGAGCAGATTTAAGGTATGAATTTATTTAAATCGATACAATATATTGAAGAAAAGGATATGATCTTTAAACCAAAAAAAAGAAGTATATCTCGTAAATACTTTGTTTTTACAAAATTATTATGAAGTGGATATCAAGGAATAATGAATAATGTAAAATTCGAATTGAAATTTATTAAAAAAAAAAGAAAATAAAACAAAAATTTTTTTATTTATTGGTATGCATAAATTATTATTTAAGGAAATATAATATATAAAAAAGGCTTAGCAATTTCTTTTTTGGAAAGGTGTAATAAATATTATATTCTACGTTGAGAAGCAAATATCATTTAATGACAATGATTTAAATACTTGTTATTTTTTTTAAACGCTTGAAATGTTGGAAATATTTAAATATGGTGAATGCTAGGACAGAGTGAGAAAACTTATTTTTTAATTCTTTTTTTGGGATGTGTTGAAAATTTGTGACATCCTTTTAGGATAATCCATTGTAATATAGAATCGTATATAAAAGAATAAAATTTTCATCATGTTATAATTTTTTGAAATATTGACATCTATAAATCGAATTTCTTTGGAATTGGTTAATAGAAAAATTCTTTCACTTTTTGCAAAAAATTTCTTTAAAATAGCTTAACTTATTTCGTTTAGAAAAACTTATCTTTACTTTTCTAAATTACAAATAAAATCCGAATCTTTAATTAGTGATAATTTTTTACTTTTGGACATGTACCAAATATTCTTGATGTGACTAAATACTTAGTACATAAAATTATAACTTCATTAAATATTATTTTTTCGGAAATATGATTTTATATTAATATTTGATATTGAAAACGATATGCAGACAATTTCCAATTATTTTTGTATGCGTAAAAAGTTATTTTAATGTTTCAAAGTTTAAAAGGTTTTAGCACCTGTTTTTAGCTCCCTTTTTAGCACCCTTTTAGCTATTGAAAACGATATGCAGACAATTTCCAATTATTTTTATATGCGTAAAAAGTTATTTTAATGTTTCAAAACTTAAAAGGTTTTAGCACCTGTGTGCAAAGTTTAAAATCGATATACAATTTTTTTTAAATCATTGGTTACCCTTGCAGGATATAATATATTTTCTGCATAATTAAAAAACAGATTTCCAAACATAATTTTTCCCTCTGGTCTAGTGTATACCGGCAGACAAAACTTCGATCAAACCAGTAAATTTAAAGTTTCATGTATTTATCGTAGCTGCAATATGAATTTTTTAGCAAATTTGTGAATTTTCAACCGAAACAACTGAAAAATCGACACATTACGCTTCAGTTTTGCAGTATCAAAAAATATGGTTTGCCAGCTTTTACTGCTTAAAGTTACATTTCGAAAATTAGAAACTGCTTGAATAATTTCTGAACTGTTTGGTTAATTGTGACGTCAACTTTAACGAATTTAGCAAGTAAATTTCTTAACTCGAAATTGAATTATGAAAAACAAATATCTCTCAAGGAGATGCTTAATTTAGATGATCTAAGAGATAGCGACTATAATATATATACTCTAATGAAGCACCGGTATAATCATTATACAGACTGTTTACCGAATTCTTCATTAATACAGTAATAATTCTTACCTATTTTTGAGCAAAAAATGGAAATCGTTTATACGCTGGTCTTCACCTTGGTGTTCGTCTTTAATTCTATTGGTAAATATAATAATTATTATTATTTATCTATTATTTTTATTACATATTTCAGGTTTCTGCAAATTATAATTTTTCTGCTCAAACTTACATTCTTCTGAAAATTGTATTTTTTTCAAGAGATTTTTTTTGAGCAGAAAAAAATGTTTAGTAACTTAATCAAAAAATAATAACTAAAAAAATGCATGCCACATAGATTTTCGTTTTTTTTTCATTTGCATCTGCATGGTATAGAAAATCCTTTTGAGTTATTAGTTTATGAGTAAGTTTGTTATAAATTTGTTTAACCTGGAAGTCTGTTATAAATTCTCGTATATATCTAGAGTTTAATATTTATATTTTTGCATGCGAAAATGGAAAGTCGTCCAAGTAGAATCTGGCATTTATCTGGATTAAAGCATTGAATGCAAGAATGAATCTGATCAATCGAAAATTTTTCCGAAATTTCTTCTTCGCTTGAATTAATTCACAAACTAAAAGATGGTCAACTAATTTGTACAACAGTTTAATAATGGCAAACTAATATTTTTTTAAATCTTCACTATAATAATAATTCTTCTTAAAAATTAGTGACGTAATTATGAACAAGTTGGCATTTTTATGTTTTATTGGCTTAAATTAAATGTAATACTTTAAAAATTGCGTCCTGTAAAGTCCAGATGTTTGCTACAACTTTCGTTTTAAGAACTGAACTTAAAACATAAAATTCGAGTAATTTTCCAATTGAAAAAAAACTTAATGTGGAACATCTCCAAAAATTCAGAAATATCTCTACTAGGGGCTTTGCTAAGCGGCATTTTGTAACATTTCTGTACATTTTACTTTGTTCGAAAGTCATTAGTGATTTGTCGTAAAGTTCGCGTTAACCTTGCAGGTAATTTTTAACGCAGTGTGTCTAAAAAGTAAAAAAAATCGTTTTTTTCGTATTAAGTTCTCAGAAAACTCTTATTTTACATTTTTGAGTAATTTTCCTGACATTGCACAAAGGAGTTTGAAAGAATAGGGGGTTTGGATATTTAAAATTCTGGTACGAAAATGATCCTTTAAAATTACAATTGCAATGTTACAGTATGTAAGAGAGCCACCTGGTATTCTGGAATGTTGCATGCCTTTTTTTAATTGCTCTAATTTAAATATATTCAAACTTGTAAGGTTCATCTATTTTATATTTCCTCTTACAGAATTAAGCTCACAGTCTGGTCCACCTGGTCAATCAAGTGTTCCTGATCAACCAGTTGCTTTTGGTGAAATTAATATTCCTATTCAACCCAGTATTCCTGCTAAATCAGGTTCATCTGGTAAACCAATTATTGTTGGTCAATATGATGATCCTGTTAAATCAAGTATTCACGGTAAAAAAAGTATTTCTGGTGAACCAAGTATTCTTGGCAAACCTCCTAAACGTCGATCGCCTTCCCCTGAAAACGTAATTCCCTTTAGTCTGCGGAGGCCATTAAGATGGATGGAATTTTCTTTTCCTATAAACCGTCCTCTTCAATATTATGGGAAACATGTTTTTGCTACTGGCTATCGCAAACGTAGTCTGAACAGCTTTATACAGGTACCAACAAACGTCCTATTTCAAGTGCAAGTGAATGAGTTTGGTGAAGTCTTTGGATTTAGCAAAAAAAAGCGTTATCCCTTTTATAATATTACTAGATTATACTCATACTTGGCACCTTATAGACAGGTGGCAATAAGCATCTATGGCGACAACATAGTTAGGCCACTTACCGAAAAAGAAATAGAATTCTTGAGAATAAATCCAAGTGGCTAACTAATATTGTAATCTTTATTACCTTTACGTTTTTCCATGTAAACATAATTCATCTAATGTAATTACTGTAATCGTTTAGAAAATTAAGACAGATACAAATTTGTAATTCTTTGAAATCTCTATTGCGCGTAATATTATAAATTAATAGAAAATTTTTTATGTATAAGCGCATGCTAATAGGATTCACTATATGTGAGTCGATTCTTACTTTCTCTAATATTTATATTATTCCATAATACAAAGCAGTAGAAAATGTTTTCTTGTAAACTTTTGGAACTGTTACTGATTTCCAAAAAAAACCGGTCACCTTATGCTAAATAAATTGTATCATTTAAAAAGCTATTGTGGCTTCTAAATGATTAAAATCCCATGAAATCTATTAAATTTCCTTGTAATCGTGAAACATCTTAAATTCTCTAAAAACGGGAAATTCTTAAATCTGGTACATACTTGAGGTACGAAATGATGGTAATTTTGTATATACAGCTTTTCGTATTAAGTGATAATCAAAAAATAAAATATAAATCATATAACTTTGATTTTATTAGGAATTTTCCGAAAATTAGCAAAAACGACATGTTTTGAATATTGTGAATTTTTATTGAAATTAAAGAAATTTTATTGTATATGATTTTAAGGAATACCTTAAATTTATACTCAACAATGTAACTATACTTTCCTTAGAATTAAAAAATATTATTTTCAGATTCTACAGCTGTTAAGAAAGTCATAGAGTACTACTTTCATTTAACACATTTGTGACAAACCCCTGTGATTACTGATTAGTAGAAAAAATAGTTGAAATCACGCCAAGGCGCCAAGCTTCGGGTTATTTGTCTATTTAAGAGACACATAGATCCGCATCACTAATCAAGACCGGTAACCTTACCAATAGTTAGCCATCGTTCTGCCAGGGAAGCAGTTATAAAAAAGATTTTTTGCAGATATTCTTAATAAAAATCTTATTCAATAAGGTGTCCTACTTACAGATACAAAGTTGGGCCCGGAGGTATTACTAGCAGATACCAACCCGGATCTGATTTAGGATTCTACATAGGATGCTATATGTTTCACCTATAGGAAAGGACATAGGATCCTATATAGGTTCCTGCGTAGGACACTCCCTAATAAGGTACCTAATAGTGCCTAACTTATGGTACCTAACTAATGATACCTCATTGTACCTAATGGTACGTATGTCTCTAGGTGCGCCTGGAGGACTAAAAAAACTTCTGCGCAGCCGTAAGTGCTATAAAATAGTACTGCGCATCTGGATATGATCCCATGCAAAAACATATACAGGATCCTATATAGGATCCTCTACAGGAACATATATAGGATCCTTTATAGGACCCTATGTCATTTCCTATAGGTAAAACACATAGGTTCCTATGTAGGATCCTATATAGGATCCGATGTCGGTTCCTATATAGCAACCTATATAGGAATTTTCAGTAGGGTTGATTGATTAGCAGCTTCACCTTTTCGTTTTTATTTAATTTATTGATTGGCAGGTATGAGATAGTTTGTGTGGTTTTGATGATTATTAATAGTGATTATGAATAATTGATAATCCTGTCTGAGTTCTCTGCGGTGCGGATTCTATCTCAGACATAGGTATGTTTCCCGCAATGGATTCCGACGGTACCCTTGCTGAGATACTCGAATATACACAATTTATATTTATATTATTGCTCTGTTTAAAATGACGAAGAGAACTAAAAGAACGTACTCTGAGGTACTACAGTAAAAAACTGAATGACAACACATCCGCGAATTTACTGAGCGGTGTCAAGCAAAGTCCGAAGTAGCACTTTTACTTCGGACTCTACCTAGTCAAATCGCGAAGTGCCGGACAGGCCTCATGAAAGTCCATATAGAAATAAAACCTTTGGGGTTTACTTTTCCCACTGCTCAGTGGGTTGGCTCGAGAATTTACAATTCAAAATGGTCTACATATTACAATTCTGAACAGATTTGAAAGTTTTTTTTTAAATGATCAGCATTACATTTTTAAGATAACGTATTAAGTACATTTATTCTGCTAAAGTGTGAATAGTTTCCGAATTCAAGCCTTTTCAGGAAAAGTCGATTATTTAATGCGAATTCATAGATATATATTTCATACAAGGCACTAGTCTGTTATTTGAAATAAATGAATTATTAATAATAACAATGGTTTATTGTTGATATATTTGATGAAAAATGGTTCAATATACGTGTAAAATACTTTTTATTTTAAAAGATAAACTGTAAAATTTTAGAGATAAAAAACTACAATATTTATTGTAAAAAAACAACTTTCGAATAAGAAAAGGCCAGTAATAGGTGTTTCTTTTTTAAAATTTGTTATTAACATTCAAAATATTAATGTATTGAGATCGAAAATCACTGTTTACACAATGCTACTAAGATTAAGTATGGCAAATAAAAAATCTGTCTTTGATTAAAATAGGTAAGTTGACTAACTGGTTTGAAAATGGTTTAGCAATAACACTTCAAAACAAAATCTCCTTCGAATTTCGTATTAGTTTTGATATTAATAAGAAAATGTTATCTCCCTACTTCGTCCCTCCTAACGCCCTTTTATGTAGGGACTGAAGCACCTACATAGTTATTCTCAAAACGACAATAGTTTAATCTAGTTCCTGACGTGGTCATGGTAGTTTGGAAGATTTTTGAATAGAAGTTCTTGATCTAATGTTGGAAGTATTTTAAAAGTAAATTTTTTATCTTATGGTTTGAATTTCAGTGTAAATTTCTGAATAAGTTGTTTTTATCGCTTCGGAATAATATTTATAAATCGACAGTGTTTTCGAAAATTCTTAACTATCGTTGATGTAACGTAAAATCAAGCGATAAAAATCAAATTCGACGACAAATTTAGTGCCCTTGAAAATGTAGAAAACTCGTCGCGTATTTCGAATTGAGAAAGATACAACGTTAAGTATGATACACATCGAGTTCATTTTTCTATTTTGTTCAAAAAAAACCTTGCTTTGAATAAATAATTATATTGAAATGAAAATTGATAATTCTACTCAATGAGATTTCTTAAAAATGTAATGCTTATCATTTATAAAAAAGAAAACCTTTTAAGTCTGTTCACAATTGCAACCTGTAGACTATTTTGAACTGTAAATTTCCCAAGCCAGCCCACTGTGCAGTGAGAAAAGTAAACCCTAAAGGTTTTCTTTTTACTCCGGACTTTGCTTGAGCTTATCGGGCACTTCGCGATTTGAATAGGCAGAGTCCGACGTGAAAGTGCTATTTCGGATTTTGCCCGACATCGCTCAGTCAATTCGCGGAGGGACTACTATCGGCGAGAAAACTATAGGCATCTGCCTTTGAAGCTTAACAACTCAGTCAAAAAAAATGCTAGCGCAACAAAAACACAGTCATTTAAAAGCTGAAATTGTTCTACTTTAATGAACTTGAAGACGTTTATGTGAAAAATTTTTGTGCTTAGCAGACTGAAAAATGTAAAAAAAAGTCAGGATTTTTGGGTACATTTAAAAACCGTCAAGTTTAGAGCATTATTTCTTATACAAGGGGCGATTGAAAAAATTTGAGAAAATTTATGAGTATGACGACAACTGTTGTGAACCAGTTGCAGTTCAGAAATTTGAAAAATAATGAAAATTGTTGTTTAAAAGTACAAAAATGTGCAACTATATTATCTTCAGTTCTAATACAGATATTAAAGCGATTCAAACTGCAAACTGTAATTGATAGGCTCTGTATTTATTTTCAATCACCCGGAAGGATGTGTTAGTATTCTTTTTTGTAAAAATCGCGATATTTTTAGACATTTTTTATTTGTTGGAAAACAAGTGACAGAAAGCAGGGGGGGGGGCCCTTTTTTTGTTTTACTGCCGACCGCTGATGCCATTCTTCGGCCCCTAGTTCTGAATGCTTGGATGTCACTTGGCCACGGGTCAAAGAAAGGCACCAGCGGTCGGCAGTAAACAAAACGAGCCCCCACTGTTTTCTGTCACTTGTTTTCCAACAAAAAAAAATGTCTAAAAATATCGCGATTTCCACAAAAAATGAGACTAACACATCCTTATGGGCGATTGCAAATAAATACAGAGTCTATCAAGTACAGTTTGCAGTTTGAATCGCTTTAATATCCGTATTAGAACTGAAATTAACTCTTTAAACTAATTCGAACCTTTTTTAGTCTTACTAAAGTATTTTTGATTGTGTGGAAAGTTTTTGAAATGTCATATTTCAAATATCCACAAATATTTATTTTAGACCAGTAGACAAAAAAAATAACATCAAATTATTTGATACATTTTACCTGAACAAAGCCATGAAGCCGTTTTAAATTTTGTGATGACTTCCATCTTTTTTTATTTGCAAGATTGGAAGCTGGAATGTGTGGCTGGATGTTGAGCTCCTGCAAATTCTGCTTCTGCATATTTTATCTGATAATTTTTTTACTCAGAAATTGTATTTCAGAATAAGACTAAAAAATGAAAATAAGATATTTCGATGAATTTAGCCTTCAACTCATTTTTCTCCAAAAATTTAAGTATTAGCTTGCGGTTCTAGTGTCACGATTTTCAAAGACTTTTATGATTTTCTTTCACAGAGCGAAAAAATTTATTTTGTGGTATAATAATTCTATTTTTTGAGATTTCTTTTTATAATATTATAATTTAATCAACTTTTATTTGTTCTGACAATTGCATTATTAGCATTTGCCAACCGATTCGTTTTTAGTGTAGGACTATTTTGTTCTAAATACGTCAACGTGAAGTTAGACTTTTTTTACAGTGATTTTAATAAAATAACATTTTCTATTCTTTTAAATATTGCAACTAGACCACATTGTATTCATATGCCTAAAAAGACTTTTCCATCATTCTTTCGTGTTCATAAAATGTTCATGAACAATTGTTGTGGATAAGGTATATGACAAAAACTATATCGTCCATAAATGACGTCATGATAATATAAGAGAAAAATAATTATGATTACGGCAGAAATGGCAGGAATCCAAACATAAAAATCGGTAATTTATCGACGAAGTCAATTGTAGACGAAATATTTTTTGCTGGTCCAACGTTATCAACGATGTTTAAATTTGGTACAATTATGTATTTTTGTGTGGTCCAAATGTATACATGCAAAAATACCAATCTTGATTTTTGGTAATGGATCATTCCAATTTTTTATTTATCTGGGAACATAAATTCAATTTTTTTTTCGGTTCAAATCAACTCGGGACCCAGGCTCTTGAGATTAACATGGAGTTCTAAATGGGAAAAGCTCGTTTTTCGAAAAAAAATATTTTATTTAGTATATTTAGCAATTATTTAAACTTTAGTCCGCAATCGGATTTAATGGTTAAACAAAAGTTTAGTTGTTTAAAGAATTAGGGTATATATTTTTAACCTTTTCTATGAAAACCAACAAGTACATGTTTAATAATTATTTAAATAATTGGCCAAATATCTTAAAAAATATTATTACTTTGAACATTAATTGTGTCCTTAATTAAATGAAATAGCAAATTTTCAAAATTCACAGGGCAAAGAATTGCTTAAACAAATTAAAATTGTACAAGTAATTGCTAAATATTACAAAAAAATGTATTACTCTCAACACTCGTTCAGTGTATCATCAATTCGGTAAACTAATAACTTTACACGATTAATAGCGAAAAAATGGTTTAAACAAATAATGATTATTAAAACAATTCAAAATTAGTTAAGGAATGTTTTAAAACTTGTCATTTATTGAAGTCAAAATTAAACGATAATAGATGCAAATTACTTTCTGAGGATTCCTTAAGATGTTACTAAACATTAATTTACAAAAAGTTAATAACTAATTTGTTCAGTTCTTCCGAAAACCACGTTTTATATTCGAAATCGAGTTGTAATTTTACAAGATTATGTTTTTGGTAGTTGAAAATTAAAAAACAAAATTATTTAAAAAGTGATTAGTTATTAATTTGGATGATTTTAAAAAAAGCTTGCCGCTATTGGACCAACTTTTTAGGATGGAATCGAAATTTATTGATTAAATGTAAAATTTGTATTTATGGCGTTTTTCTGTATCGAAAACAATTTAAAGTTTGAAGTATTAAAATATATATTCTAAATATAAAGAACATTTACTAGACTGCTAAGTGGCCAAGTCTTAAAAAAATTAATTTGTAAAAGTATTAAAATTTTCATCTAATACAAATAAAGCGTGAGTCATGAAATATTTTAATTTTGTTCTTCTGGCAATTGTTAAAAGAAGTTACGAAATTGCCTGTCTTCTTTCACGCTCAAGACGAGTGACGGTGATTAAACATGGAGTGTGTAATTTGGTAGAAAATTATTTAACATCATTCAATGTTTGAAAAAGTTTAATTATACAAGCACTGGTAATCTTATCTAGAGTTGTCCTATATTTGAAAATTATTGGTATTCAAATTGAATTTAGAAATTTCAACTGCATTTCTTTGCATATTTCGCAATCCAAATAATTGAGATATCATGCATACGTATAGCAAAAATTGTATGTTAATAAAAAAAATTTAAATATGACGCCAAAAGAACCGAGATACGTCAAAAATCTAAAAGAAGACTCGTAGGATATTTTGGTCTACCCATACAAAATTATATTTAAAAAATCCTATTTTTAGCATAAGAGCGCGGTATAGGAAAGATAGTCTGCAAAAAGGATTGTACCCAATGGGCACAAAATTGGGCGACGTCCTTACGACATCGTTGCGACATCTTTAGGACAACTCCGCGATATCCTATGTCCATATCGTTAATGCGTCTTTACGATATCGTAAAAACGTCGTATGATCTGACGAAGTCTTAACGATATCGTAAATATACCTAAACGACACGGATATAGGATGTCGTCAAGATGTCTTAAGGATGTCGTAAAGATGTCGCCAAATTTTCTGTCCACTGGGTAGTTTTTATTTATTTTAGGGTAATTTAGAAAGTAAATATAGATTTACAAATGTCTGTCAAAAATGGACTAAGTGGCACGAATGTAATGATAGAAATGTGTACCTCTAACCCTACAGAGCTTTAAGCAGCTTAATTTGCAACAATGCATATTTAATAAAAGTGCTAAGAGAATTTATAAGAGCGAATGTAGCGCGGGATGAAATTTTCTGGCGATTAATTATCTTTTTAACTGAATATTTCACTTCCATGTTTGGTTGAAAATTTATATTTGTACGTAAAAATATAACTAGTTTCTTACTATTCGATATATTAATAACTTAAACAAATATTTTTTTGTTTTTAAATTCAATCGTTTGGTTGAAAATTAACTTTTGTAAATTAAAATAATTTCTTGCAAAAAAGATCCTTCTTCACTCCATTGGGAATCGAACCATAAGACTTCTGATTTCCGGTCAGGTGCTTTTCCAATGTACCTATTAGAGGGATCAGAATAAGAACTCTTAATTTAACAAAATAATGCTAATTTTTAGCTAGGTGTTAATGGTAAAAGTAATTATTTTTTAATGAATCTGCTATATCATCAGAGATGGTAGCTTACCGAAAGTAGATCAACCCTCCAAACCATGAAGGCAGACAATCTACACAATATTCATCAAGTTAAGTATCTTTAATAACAGAGAATGCTTAACTTGTTAATCAGACTAGATGGAAAATAATGTTTTCAAATTAAAATCATTTCTTGAAAAAAGATTCTGCTTACTTTTCATTCCATTGGGAATCGAACCACAAAACTTCTTATTTCCGTCCAGGTGATTTTACAATTAAGCTATTAGAGGGATCAGAATAATAAATCTTAATGCAAGAAAATAACAGAAGTTTTGTGCTTCGTTTCCCAATGGAGTGAAGAAGGAGTAGGATCTTTTTTTCAAGAAATAATTTTAATTTCAAAATATTATTTTTCATCTAGTCTGATCAAGACGTTAAGCATTTTCTGTTATTAAAGATACTTAACTTGATCGATATTGTGTAGATTTTCTGCCTTCATGCTTTGGAGGGTTGATCTACTGTCGGTAAGGTACCATCTCTGATGATATATCAGATTCATTTTAAAATAATTTACTTTTTTGTTGAAAATTTATATCTTTAGGTTGGTTCAGAGATACCCCTATTTTTAATAAAAATTGAACTATTTGGTTGTGTGCCAGGTGTATACATATGAAACCGGTATTTTTTCAAGAAAAAAACACATTTATTTCAAGAGAATGATAACAAATATTTTATTCAAAGTATGCGCCCTCG
>NC_046657.1:112706977-112709314 GCF_010883055.1 Belonocnema kinseyi | reverse complement strand
ATATGCCAATTAGCACAAATGGTAAGTTCCGACAGTGCCTACAAGTGTGCCTACTGGCCGCTAAATGGCAATACCGGTTTCATATGTATACACCTGGTAAGATTCTTCTCCGCCGTTTCGAGCAGGAAAATTGTTACCAATGGATCGTCTGGAGTCTTTAATCGTTTGCTTCTGACTTTGGCCGGAGGATACGTCCTAAAGGTTCACTAGTTCATGTCCTTTTAAAAAGCGTTTGGTGCATTTTGGCATCGTCAAGCTGCCGCTCTGGTCTTTGGCCGGAGGATAAGTCTGGAGGGTCATCGATTGATCGCCTCCCAAGAGGCGTACAGTTTACCGACATTTGTTACCCGAGACGTGCGTTTATGTGTATATTCTTCTTTTTTATTTTTTTATTTCTATTTCATTTTTTAATAATAATGCTAGAGATGGAAATATCAGAATACAATAATTATCTTATAAGAAGGATATTTATTTATAAATGTTGAAACTGAACACTTCTATGATATTTCATCCCATAAATAATCCTATAAGATTCGTAAATCACCTATTTTTCAAGTCTGTTATCTTTCTGGATGAGTGTGTATGAGTGTATCTTTAAAATCTCGGGCATGGATCCATCAAATCTGCCCCATGATTATTTGCTATTAAAAATATAAGACTCTGTACCTAACGCCGTCGACTGTCGACGAAAATTCTACCCTACTAATGATTTGCGATCTTACTGGTATTTTCGTAAAAGAGTGTCGATACGTTCGCTGCGGTATTGATACATTGTTTGGGAACAACGGTATTATGTTGTTATAGTTTCCAATTATTTTCCGGAAAGCTTAATGACTTTTTCAAGGCGAGCCAAATCCTCCCTCCACCTATCCTGTTGGCGGAGATTCAGGCAGCTATCGAGATTATTACGATTTTATTAATGGAGGTTCCCGTTACAGTTTGCGATTTATCGAAGCTCGTCCGATATTTCAGCATTGCATTTACCTCACGCAGCAGATTTTTCACAAATGAAGGAGTAATTTTTCCTTTTGCTGATAAAAGTTTTATTTAATGACCTGGCCACGGCCCCGCCATGTGGATTCGCTTCTACCGTTAACTTAAAAAAAATAAAATAAAACAGCCACATAAAATATTTATTTTAATCTACACGAATTAAATTATATACTCCCCAAGCAGACATGCGCTCCGCAGCTAAGGGGAAACAGAAAACAAAAATCAATCGCAAATACTTACTTCCTTTAAATAAAAAAACGAACACTTCACCAAAGGTGGATAATGTGAATGATTATGGAATGGCTATGACTATGGTACAGGCATGGTAAGCGCTCCAGACGAAACTGCCTGGCAACGCTGGAATTTTCAAAGGTTTAGAGAGCTGGGCACCACGGTCTTTCGGTCCAATTCAGCGCGCCATGTTTGAATTATTTGAAGAATGAAGCAAATGTGTATTTCTGTATTTTTTACCTTACTTATTGAACAACCATCGTATTAATTTATAAAAAAAATAACGTTTAGTAAATAATTTTGTAGATTTAAAAAATGATAGTTTGGTCCTATACTTTAAACTTAAACAATAACTTTCTCGTAATAAATTTCAAAATTGAAAAAATATCCTTTTTATGAAAATTCTGAAAAAGTTTTTATCCGGAAATTTGCTGTTAAAGTTTGAATTTTTTACTCTTACTAATTATAAAAGAAATATACATAGATATAAAAAATAATCAGCGTTTTTCCACATAAAGAATTCCTTGGATTTTATTTTTGAACTGTAAATAAATTACATACTAATTAAAATTAAAAATTAAATTGCATTTATAAAATATAAATAAGGTAAAGGAAAACAGCAATGACCCTGGACTAAAAATGAAACTAAATTATATATGATTATCGACAAGCGTTCATAGCCTATATATTCTGTTCGCATCTAATCATTCTGTTCGTAGCATAAAGTTGGTTTGCAGCTAATCTTTTGTCTTTATTCCTGTTTTTAAAAGTTTTTTCGTATCATTAATGAAAGTTTAGAAACATGTAAGTGTAAAATAGATTTATATTCAATTGATACATACATAAAATGGTTAGGGGCCAAATTAAAATCTTTAAAATTGTAAAATAAAATGAAGTTAATAATGGTTAGCTAATATTTTCGAAATACAGAAGAAGCCTTTAATCTTTTTGACTTCTAATAGTTCTAATGTTAGCATTAGAGATTTTAAAATGAGATATGATTTGCATAAAGTGTACTAGACAGTCTGATAAGTCCCTGAAAAATGAAACACGGAGACGTTTTTTTGGCCAAAGTCGGTTTTATTTTTCAACATACTCTCCTTTTAGGTCGAT
>NC_046657.1:112692837-112706877 GCF_010883055.1 Belonocnema kinseyi | reverse complement strand
GAGCCATCTCTTCAGGTTAGGGAACAAGTAATAGTCGCTGGGGGCCAGGTCTGGTGAATACGGTGGCTGAGGAACCAACTCGAAGCCGATTTCATGCAATTTTGCTTGTGAAACTAAGCATGAATGAACAGGCGCATTGTCGTGATAATAAAGCGGTTTTTTCTTCTTCAAATGCGGTCGTTTTTCGGCGATTTCGATTTTCAATCGGTCCAATAATCATGAATAGTATGCTCCGGTTATGGCTTTACCTTTTTCAAGATAGTCCACGAATATTATGTCATGTGCATCCCAAAATACGGAGGCCATAACGTTTCCGACCCATTGTTGCGTTTTTGGACGCTTCGGAGCACTTTAGCCCGGTGGAACCCACTGTTTTGCCTGTTGCGTTGTCTCAGGAGTGTAGTAGTGGATCCAGGTTTCATCCATGGTTATGAATCGGCGCAAAAACTCGGTCAGCTTACGCGAAAATAATGCTAAATTCTGCTGGGAAGTTGTCACACGAATCCGTTTTTGGTCCACTGTGAGCAAACGCGGCACCCATCGCGCGCAGAGCTTCTTCATGCCCAAAACTGAATGCACGATATTGCCCACACGTTCCAATGATATGCCTACAGCATTAGCTACCTCTCTCAATTTCACTTTGTTATCATTCAACATCATATCATGGATTTTTTCGACATTTTCTGGTGTAGTGACCACCAGAAAATTATTAAAATTAAAATAAAAATGTAGTTGTGGTGTACGGCCACAACGAAACTCGGTAAACCACTTATGAATCATTCCAATCGACGGTGCAGAGTCCGGGTAATACTTATCCAGCTTGGCCTTGGTCTCGGATATCGTTTTCTCGCGAAGATAGTAGTGTTTGATCAAAACTCGAAAGTCAGATTTTTCCATATTAAAAAAAACTCGGAGGTTAGTCGCTTCTCAGTGCTGTAACTTGTAAATGCGTAAACATAAATGGCTGAAGTTTTGACAGGCGTCATTTGAAGGATCAAGCTCGATGAAAATGGTTCACTCTAGTGAATACTAATACGATTTCTTAGAATTTTCAGGTACTTATCAGACTGCCTAGTACTCCACTTACCTGGGTGATGGTTTTGTTTGTGAAAATAGGCGATAATTTTCTCATCTTTCTCCTGCGTGAAGATTTTTATCATTATCAAGGGACGGACCAAGTAAGAGCACTTTTATTTTAGAATTAATTTCCTTTTCCTTTTTAAAATTTTAGATTTCTACAACAAACTCGATATTTTGAATTATTCTAATTTTTTGCATCCTCTAATTCTTTGTCCTTTAAAAGACTGATGTTTTTGAAATTTGAAACGTATGTAATATGCGATCACATGTTTAAATCTGTTATAAGAAAAGTACTTAAATAAAAGATCGCAATTTGTAGCTTTAGTAACAAGACATAAAAACTTTTTTTATTCCTGCCACTTCGATTAAACTGTTCAGTTGAACATGCGGCCAGTTCGTTTTATTTAGAAAAAATCAATGTTTTCCATTAAAGCATTGTACGTTTTTCACCAATTTCTTCGTAAACTGACCACGTGAGAATGCATCAGCTGCATTAACTCTTGACTGAATGTTACGCTATTGCAATGGATGGATTTTGAATATCAGCGACATGATTTGCTTCAAATGTTTTTATCAACTATGGTGAAGTGTGAATCCAATGTAATGTAATAATGGAATCTGACAATTCGCTACTCGCGATTTCGTATAAAATAACGTTGAAATGATGTTTTCCTCAGAATTCATTCATCCTAAATAAATACTTGCTCCGTAGCCACTCTCACTTGTATCAGAAAAAGCGTGCAATGCAACACTAATTGCATCATTGATTAGGATTTTTATTTCAAATTATACGTTAATACTAACTGGAGTATAATTTTTATTTCCAAAGTCTTTTCATGATTCGTTTTTTCGTACAACATGATTGGTCCTATTTGACCTAAAGGATCAAATATTTTGTCAATTTGGGACAGAATTGTAGGTTTCGATTTTATCAATTTTGTAGCTCATGGTATGATGATGTACACTATGCAATCGTTTTGTGCGTTGCAGGTAGTGCCTAAGGTTTTTACGGATGCTTCCTTTTCTAAATGACAAGAATCTCATTGACATATGGGTATTATATTTCCTTTGTGTAATTCGATTAAAATCTGTGCATCACTTGATCCCCACTGTCGAAGTATTAAACCTCAGTATTAAACCTAAACAGTAATTTCATCACTAATTTATATTTCTGCTTGAATCATGTCAGCGCCAGAGAGTAAATTGTCTACGTACATGTCCTTAGTTAATACTCTTGACGCCGCGGGGAATCTGTGTCTCGTTTTCAGCGAGTTGATGTAAAATGCGTATGGCTAAGAAAGGGGCAGAAGCTAGGCCGGACTCTACAGTAATTATTTGGAAGTTTGATTATTATTATTATTACTTGTTTGATTAGCTTTATTAGGTTATTAGTTTTATTAGTTTTATTAGCTCCGTTAAAAACGGGCATATGACGTAATGCTACATAATAATTGTTTTTAAATGGTAGACCGACGACCTAACGACATGATTCATTGCTCATAATATATTGCTGGATGATGGATTTGGGTTGAGATGTTCATTCATAACTTTAACAATATCTTCATAAGATTTATCCTTTACTTTTGCTGGGGACAAAAGATCTGCGAAAGGGGACAAAAGTTAACTTAAATGTATCTGTATCCACTTGCGTCAATAAAGTTGATTTTTGTTTTTCTGCTTTAATATCTTTTGCTTCAAAATAATCTCCTTTCACTGTCTTTTTCTAACTCTTCACTGTCGATTACATCTGTATTGTCCACGTCTGCAGCGTTGTGAAATTCTTCTACTTCCGCAGATTCTTCGACTTTATTGGCCTCTGCTTTACTTTGCTTGTTCGAATTAGCTTGGCTTACACTTGCCGTTGACGTGGCTTCTGGTGTCGCTTTACTTTTTTCTTTTTCTAATTCTTTTGCTAGCACTTGAAATTGATTAAATCTAATTCTTCCTATGATGTGCTTTTCTACTAAACGTAAATAGTCTAAATCTACGAGATCTAAAACATCCGAACTTCCGTACTTAAACAAATTCTGAATTAATTCACTCTTCTCGATTTTTTCTGGTTTTTTAAAATTTCACCTTTTCTACATATCCTTCTCAGTTCATCTACGCTGAAGTAATCATAGACAGTCTCTAAATGTTCCTTGTTGAACTTGAATTCACCAATAAATTCTATAAGTTCCTTTTCTGAAACACTATCTACTCACATCGGAGATTAATCTAATTAATTAGTGCGTCATTAGTGCAATTTTTTCATTCAATTTATTATTAATGTATCACTCTTTATACTTTGACTTGCGTACACTTTAACCACATCTGCACCTTTCTGCAAATACCCGACTAGACTGTTTAAAACATTGTAATATATCCGCAGTGATGGTTATTACAATAAAAGCCAATTCTTAATTAAATGTATATTTAGTTTAGTCAACCATGAAATAGGAAATACATCGTGCACGGATTATTTGCAAGTGACTCATGTGCCGTATTAGCGAGCCTGCCAAAGCCCTCTACGCGGAAACGCTCACGCGCCCGTTTCATCATTCATCACAGTTAGAATAATAAATAATTCTTTTAGAAGTAGTGTGAGTCTATAATCGTACAGCATGCACGCGGATTAGCAATTACTCTTGTCCTATTATCGACGCGTCACTCTAACATTAAATTTCAGACGAAATCAACTTGCAAATCGTACATTTGTTACATAAAGTATCATGAGTACCTAGCAGGCAAATCTCTTTTTATCCTAGGTACACATTATACTATTAAGTAATAAAATTAACCTATTTCTATTTTCTGTTACAGAAGTAAGTTGGCAGTGCGGCCAGTCTGGTAGTTCAAGTACTTCTAATCAATCACGTATTCCAGTTAAAACCATTATTCCTAAATTTATTGTTCCTAAGTGAGTTTTAAAATTAATTTTAACATTCCTATTGAATCAAGTAGTCATGTTCTATTGTCCAATCCTGCTAGATCAAGTATTAATGTCAATCCATCGAAACCTCGATTTACTTCACCTCCAAGCGAGATTCCTGTTACTCTGCGAAAACCCTTGACATGGACGAAATCCGTTTTTCCTGAACCTCGCCAGATTCGATTTTTTGGAAAACTTTATGAACGGCGAGGTCCTACACTACGCAAGACTAACAGCTTTTTACCATCGGATCAAATTTGACCCGAACTAGTTTAAAAAAAATTTATGTATCTTAATACAAATCTTTATTATCGCCTTCAAAATATGCTCCTTTTGAGCCAATACAAGCATGCCAACGGTTAAGCCAATTTTCCATACACTTTTTATAGGCCTCGGCCGGTATGGTCTTTAGTTCCTTTAGCCAATTTATTGTTATGATCTCAGTCGACTCATGGCGCGTTCCCTGGAGCGGAGCGAAGTGGAAGTTTCATCCCAAAAATATAAATCCTTAACAAAAAAGTTAATTTCCAAATCAATAGCTCTATTTTCTACGAAAATAGTTGCATGTTCTACTAAGAAAGGCGTTAACATTTCAACAGAAATGACAAATGTTAAACCAAAAATGATAACTTTTTAACAAAATAATAAAATTTTCAACCAAATAATAAAACTTTTTTTTAACCAAAATGGGTTAATTTCTAAAGCAAAGAAACAAAATTCCATTAACAGATTAAAATGTTTATTTATTATGTTCTCATGTAGAAGTACGTAAATATCAAATTTTTATACTTGTTTCTAATATCAAATTAGTTTTTTTTTATTTCAACTGTGAAAAATTCAGCTACTAAAAAATAAAGGAATGAACAACTGAATTTTAAGCAGCTAAAAGTCAAAGACAATTTCAAATTGAATTTTAAACTTTTAAATTTTCTTCCATTTTTAAAAGTTGAAAATTTAAATGTTAATAACCCGGGTATAAAGAATTAAACTATTGAAAATTTAATTTTGAACTTGCTTGAATTTTCTACAGTTGATTCTTGTACCAAAGCAAGTGGTAAATATGTTATATGAACATCATTTTCCTTGACAATTTAATAAATATATAAGCAATAAAAGTGTCAACATTTTAATTGTATATTTAAAAATATATTGCCTTATACTAGCTAATAAATGTTTGATATTAAAGTTCTTTAACAGTATTTGAAGATGAATTATCAAGCAAACAGTTTAGTTTCAAAAAATAATTCTTAAACAAAACAAAAAAAGACTTTTTCAACAAAATAGTTAAATTTTCAACCTATAAGATGAAGAAGGGATGGCGGGCTTAATAACACGATTAGACAAATACTTAGATGGAAAAAGCTGAATTTAAATTTAAAAAAAGGCAAAGATAATGAGGTTCAAAAAAGGAGGGGGAAGAAAGAAAGAATGGACGGGAGACGGAATGGAATAAAGTAAGAAGAAGTAAAAGAGTTTCACTGTTTGAGATATATCTTGCAAACAAATGAAGATCATAAAGCTCATATGAGAGAAAGGAGCTAATAAGCATTAGGGGTAATGAAATAGATATGGCGAAGAGGAAAAAGAAGGTTTAAAAAAATGAAGAAGGAGAATGTGGTTATTTGATACGCTGGTATGACCGATATTAGGTTATGGAGCAGAGATATGGAGGTGGAAAGAAAAGAAAGATATTGAGAGTTCACAAGAAAGGTATATGAGGTGGACAATAGGGGCAGACTGGAGGACACCAGGATATATGGTGAGAGAAGAAGCGCAAAGGGATAAACGAAGTATTAGAGCGGGAAAGAGGGCATGGAAATTTGAGACGAAGCTTAGACAGGGAAAGACACGGGTTTAGCAAAAAAGTGTTTGATAAAGGTAGAAGAGAGAAGAGGGACGACGATAGAATTAACGACATGAAAAGAAGAAAGGAGGGTTTTTTTATTGCTATAAAAATAGAAGACGGGACTGGAGTAAACTATGAAGCACTGGAAAAAAGGGAGAGGGAAAGACAATTAATAGAAAGATGGGTAATGATTGCCGATTTAAAATACAATAAATGATATAAGTTGATAAAGAAGGAAGGAGTACCAAAGTATTTAGAAAAGGGATGGGGATAGAGAAAGTGAACAAGAATAGCAAGATTCAAATTGGGAAACGAGGTACGGGAGGGGATGTAATAGGAAACAGAAGAGAACAGAAAGTGTAGAATATGTTAATGAGAGAAGGAAACATAAGAGCATGTATGGGAAGGATGTAGGGGAGGTATGGAAGATAAAGAAAGCTAGCAAGAGAATGTGGTTAAGATTCTAGGGGAGGATGAATTAGTAGAAGAATAGATGAAGGAGTTGAAGGGTGCTAGAGCAGAAAATGAGAGAGGCTGAAAGAATGCATGTTAAAATAATGGCAAATTGGAAGTATAAAAAAAGTGAATAAAAGGAAACAGATGTTGTTTAGATTAGAAGCGTAAAGATTGTAAGTCATGTTTATATAATAGTATAAGTAGACTTAGATACGTTTGCGTTCTCATTCTCTCTCTCTCTCTCTTGTACTCTCCTTTTCGTTCTCTTTGCTCACTTGTTTTCTAATAAGTCCTAAATTGCGCTATCACAAATAATAGAGATAAGAAACTAAATATAAGACTTTATTTAAATAGTTGTAAATAATTGTATATAGAAAGGATAAAATTTTTAAAAATGTATGTAAGCGGTTGTAAGAAATGGAAGTCATGTAAACCCTTAGGGGACACATTATGAATAAATAAGACTAGGTAGATTAATTTTATAAAAAAAGATTAAATTTTCAACCAAAGAGATAAAGCTTTAACCAAATACGAAAAATTGAATTTTAATGAACTGTCCAGCAAGTAGTTGAATTTTCGACCAAAAATACTGTATTTTTAAGTAAATACTTAAATTTGTACATAAAAACATGAATTTTACATCAAAAAGGTTAATATTCTATAAGGCGGATTTAAAACAAAAGACTTCAATTTTTAATACAATTTTGGACTTTGGAGCCAAAAGATGAATTATATACAAAACACAACTGGATCTTGACCTCAAAAGTACGATTTTTCAACGAAAAAGTTAATTTTTTACAAAGATGGTAAACATTTTTTATGGAAAATAGTTCAACTTTAACCAAATTGTTAAATTTTTAACTAAAAGTGTGGATTTTTCATAGAAAGTTATTTTTCTGAAAGAAAATATGATGGAGTTTCAAGATATCTATCACAAAGATTTTTCATAAGAAAACTTCGCAATGTAGACGAAATATTTTGCTTTTGGCTCGTTTTTGTTGGAATCGCAAGGTACCGTTTTTCGTGTACTATGCCTTCTATTTTATGCTGAATATTCTTTCAATGGAAGGACTGGTTTCAATGACTGGAAACGGCGGGTTCTAGTGTTTCTATAATCATGAGAATTCTTGTAGCCATACAGAAAATCTCTTTAAACTGAATCAATTAGCTAACACTCAAAACAGGATGGATTGCAATTTAACTTCTCAACTTGAGGAGTTAATTTCCTATTGAAAAATTGCTTTTTATGTAGAGTTGTTTCAGCTACAAAAACTTTAGCTTTGGGTGGTCTTCCGTTTAGAGATAGCGATTAAACAATAAGCTCACCAAGTAATGGCAACTTTCTAATGCTGATCGAATTTCTCGCGGAATTGGATCCTTTTATGAAGGATCACATCAGGAAAAATTGGGCAACAAGGGCTCGCGTAGTACTACTTATTTAAATAAAACAACGTTTAAAGAATTTCTTGCGTTGATGGCGCAATCGTTGTCAAAAAATATAATTAGAGAAATTAAAAAAGCGAAATATTATGCAATAATTGGCTACTGACCTTCCTGATTAGATATATTACTGACGTTGGTACTCCGGTAGAACGTTTTTTGTTATTCATTAAGAATCCCGCTCATAACGGGCAAGAATTGGCAGATGCAGAGGTTTCTACTTTGGAGGCTTTCGGCCTAAAAGTTATTGACTGCAGAGGTCAATCTTACGATAACGCTAGCAATTGTGCAGGGATGTACTAGGATTTACAAGTGCGAATGGGGGTTCATGCAGTGGCATGTTTTTCAGAAGCAGTTTTATTTTTTAACGTGGTTCAAAAATTGTACAATTTCTTCACTCCGTCGATACGCCAGTGGGAAATTTTAAGGTCGACTGAAAGAACTAAATCAATTAGATTAGCATCTTGGTCGACTACTTCCGTAAGCGCGTATGTCTGTGGGTGAGATGAGGCAAGGATTAAGGGCAAGCGAACGAAGGGAAAATCAGAAAACAACAGATGACGTAACGAGAAGTGTAGTAGAGTCTACTGCATTCCTATTGCTACGGCCTAATGAGGGCCCAGGCTGGAGAGGCAGGTACACCGCTGAACAGGAACACATATCAAAAAAGAGGTGCTCCACTGCTGCCATGATTCCGGCTTTTATGCTTATCTGAAATTGTAAAACCAAGCACCATTTCAATTGTGAGACTTGAGGCTCTACAGGGATATAAAATGAAGTCAGAATTTTAAAAAATTATGTTTTTACGTTTTAGACAAAAAATTCAATTTTTGCTCTTTTTTCGGGTCTATCCTGCTGGTAAAAACAGCTAACGAAGCAATGTTAATTTCTTTAGCTCAACTTGTAGCTATATATGTACTTACGATGCTGTGCAAATTTGTGCAAAATCGATTAACTAGTTTTTGAGATATAAATAGCAGCAGTTCGAAAAAATACACAAAAGTTTCTAATACTCCAGTTTACGGTTGTAACTTCAGATTGGGTCCGATTTCAAAAAATCCTTTTACCCATCCCTTTGACACATATTTTAGATGTGATTTATAAAAAAAATATTTTTTTCTTATCTGAGACACTAGACGACCCCCTTAACCCCGAACCTTCAAAATATTAAAGTATTGTTTTAAATTCACGAAAATTTTAATACTCACCATGCACTTGGAGGGATCCATGAAATTGAAACAGTGTATTGTATAATAAAAAAACAAAGAAACACGTACTGTGCATTTTAACCTTTCGAACGTGTCAGTTCGTTATGTTTACGTTCAATCATCGATGTCGATTCAAGGCTAGCTTTATCCTTCTCGCCGTCCTTGGGCAGTAGTGAACTTGCCGCGCCCACCTTTTTTATTTCGGCCCCGAATTTTTTTTAAACCAATGCGAAAAATATCGTTTATTATTTAACTTTTGTATCAAAATATGTCCATTAGTTAGTATATGATAAACGATAATAAACAAAACAAATCAAACCAGTTTTTTCATCACTGTTTGTATTTTTGAAGAATATTATTTACACTATATACATAAGTTACTCAGGAAGTAGTTTTTTTTTTAAATTTTTTCAGAGAACCAATTTTTTTTAAATAAGTACTCGCTCAACTTTTTTCTTGGAAAATTGCGTGATTAAGTTGTCAAAGTCTAAAGAGAGGAGTAACCCAGATTCGATATACAAATTTGCTAAGCTGTTAAGGCGATGTTCTGTCATTGTGGAACGCAAATAGTTATTTATTCTTTTGCAGACTCTTGCGAAATTTGTTTGGCATAACAAAATGCGTAAAAGTGAACAAACTCATATTCCAATAAAGATTTAAAGTCCGAGTGATAGATTTCTCTTAGCAATTTTGATTTCTCACGAATTTAATTTCATTCCAGCTTATCAAATTGAGTGATAATGGCAAAGTTTTCGTAAAAAACTTTATATTTTGCACATTTTTATGCTAGTTCAGTTGACAACCTATCTAAAATGACTTTGAAAGTATTGACTCTGAACGCGCCTTGACCCGAAAATTAAACTTCCCTATTTCTTGTTTCGTCAATACGTCGTTTTCTTATTTTTTCCGGAACAAATCTGACACAAAAAATTGAGAAGTCGATGTTTGGCAAGCTTATTGTTCAAAACTATCGAATTTATTCTAGGTGTAAGCAACTATTTTTTATGAACCTATCGTACTAATCGATAGCCTCAACAATGCTGATGTCAAATTTTTGCAATTTCTGAATTACACCAATGCTTCTTGAAAGCAAAAAAGACCACAGAACCAGCATAAAATCAACCTCCAGTTTTTCAAATTATTCACGAATACCTTTCGCTTCCAGTTTGGTGATTACATTTTTAGTATCAGTTTTTTCTATTGTTTTCAAAATCTCACATATGTGTGTATACGTTTGTTCCTTGCTTATTCCTTACCTCATCTCACCCACACACACGCGCGCTTCAGAGAGTTTGAATGAGCGCGCGTCACGTGGGTCTCGCATGTCACAGGAGAGAGGCTTATCTGACATTTCCTGTTCGCTTTCGTAAATATTGTACTTTACTTCCATGCCTTGCGAAGGACCAAGTGTGCAAGATTTTCACAGCTGGGAACGAAAAATTCATATTGACCCTTTCTCAGTTTATTTGAGTACAGTCTGGCACAGTGGGTTATCTCCAATATTCTGTATTTTTAGTTACTAGTATGCTTCATGTAGAAAATAATAATTAATTTTATATAAAGAGTTTTAACAGATATTCAATTTTTAAATACTGCTCAAAATAAGTTTAAATTTTATCTAATCTCAATTAATCTCAACATTAAACAGGATGAAAGGAATGCGACCTCGCCAAGTCAAATGACCTTTAAATCTGGGTACAGCTGACATTGTTACAAATGGTCGAGGTCCTCTTCTAAACGTCGTCAAGAGCGTTTCTTTAAAAAGACGCGGAGCAGACGGTCTAGAAACTCGGCCTAAGCGTTAAGATCGTAAGTGAGGAAAGTGTATTACTCCATCTAGATACCTCACTTCTCAAAGCTTAAGTATAGAAAGTAGATGTTACAAAATTACACCAATAGCTATTTGAAAAAAAATTGCACGGAAACATTCACAGAACAATATAAGATCGCTACGTTTCAAAAGGAGCAAACTGTTGCTTCCTCATATCAACATAACTTAATTTAGGTACATGTTGTTTTATTTTCAGATACCATGACGGTGTGATTTTCACCTCAGCATACCGTGATCACATTTTAGTAGATAGTCAGGTGGAGTTCCGGCTCACTTTTTTCCGTACGAATAGCAAACTTGCGGCTAAACTGCAGAAAGCTGTAAGATTGGTTTCGCTCTTTCTGCTGACTTACGAATCACAGTTTTGAACTATCCACACTATCGATATTGGAAATTAATACTTTAAAATCATGGGAATGGAACTTTTCAACCTCAAAAATGTGCAATAGGAGATGATATGATATACCATATCACAATACTAGACTATTTAATACCTGCTATTCCCAGAATTGAAGTTTTTCACCCAAAAATAATATAATTTATGTATTAACTGTTTATCGCAATGGTGCGTCATTGAAAATTTTCAAGATCTGCAACCACCCTCGTGATATTCTAACAATCATCGGTAAACAAAATTTCATTCTTATGACGTCATCATCGATTCCTGGAATCCTTATCTATGTGAACTAAATTAATTAAACGTTCTCCTTTGATATTTTCCGACAAGGGCGTCATATTTCATATATTTTTAAACAATTCTCAGTAAACAAAATTCCATTCTGATGACGTGACCATAGTTCCCGGAATCCTTATCTACAGTGTTATCATGTTTTAACTTTTTCTCCGTACGAATAGCAAACTTTCGGCTAGAGCGCAAAAGGCTGTAAGATTGGTTTCGATCCTTGTGCTGACTTACGAATCACAGTTTTGAACTATACACACTATCGATATTGGAAATCAATACTTAAAAATCATGGGAATGAAACTTTTCTACCAAAAACAAAATTCCATTCTGATTACGTCATAGTCGATTCCTGAAATCCTTATCTATGTGAACTAAATTAATTAAACGTTCTCCTTTGATATTTGCCGAAAGGGGCGTCATATTTCATACAATGTTAAACGATTATCGTTAAACAAAATTCCATTCTGATGACGTCACCATAGTTCCAAGAATCCTTATCTACAGTCAATATAATTCTGAGAAATAGTCGGTATCTTTGATGTAGAGTGTGTTATATGATTATTTTGAGGGTAATATCTGAGAAATGTACTTTCCAAGTTTAAACAAGCTTGAGCAGAAGAGTAAAGGGTGATACGGCTGATAGTGAGTTTCTATCTGTATTTTTTCTTGAGATAAAAATTCACAAAGCTAAAATGGTCAATGTTGTCACTATATTTGTTTATATATTGTTGCTCTGTAAAAAATTTAAAAAAAGCAAACCACAATTCTCTTAAAAACTAATTGCTGAGCATTTCTAAGAAAAAACTTTTAACTCGGTCAAGAAATACGGCCTGTGGGCGATTATGAACAGTAAATTCCTATTCCAGACCACTGTGCGCCGGTCGGGAGATAAGATGATGACGTAGATGATTTATTTCACATGCACATGAGAGGGTCACAATTCGAAGAATATTTCTTGAAAACTTCAACAGAACTTTAACTAAAAACTTCTGCCTTTATTTTTTTAATGCGCAAATGATGCATGTGTATAAGTGACATTTGATATGGGGGTTATGTAGGGCATCCTGTTTTCGACTATTAATTTTATTTGCTGCTTCCTGATAGATGAAACATTATTCTGTAGTCCAGAATCTACCAGAAAATTAAAATAAAGAAATGTTCAAAGTCAATTCAATGGTTTACGCAAGAAAGGTATCTAAAATCATAATAATAGGATTCCATAAGATAGATCGAATGCTTAGGGATCGTTGTCACTTTATTCTCGTATCAAGTAGCGAGCGAGCGAGGACTAGAGATACGTTAAAGATTTAAAATAAAATTTTAAAAAATACAAAATGTAATAAAATATTTGAAAATTTATTCAATCATTTACTGAAGCGACTGTATATTCTTTATAGAAATCGAGGATGATCTAATTAAGCGTCCATAGAAACCTACCTTACAGAAAGCTTGCAGAAGGCTTTACGATTAAGCGGCTCGAAAAATACCATCAAATTCTTAAGAGGTCCTTTTACATACAGTGGATCTTTAATCACTCCAGCAGATTTAGAATTGATTGATATAGCTAGGATGCGAAATAAACTATTAATCATGAAGAAAGACGTTATATTTCAAACGTGTCTAGAAGTGTCGATTATAATTTAGGACCTTATAGAATATTTCGACAAAGAGGGAATATATTAATAGATAAAGATGGTAAATGATATGCAGCATGTATAGTTTAGAGTGAAAGAGAGATGGAGTGCGAGACAAAAATGTTACTTATACACATGCATCTTTTGTGCATTAAAAAAATAAAGGCAGAAGTTTTTAGTTAAAGTTCTGTTGAAGTTCAGCTATGAAAGGGGATGATGATTCACGACCCTCTACTCTTCTGCTCAAACCTGCTCAAACTTGGAAAATACATTTCTCAGATATTACACTGAAAATAATGATATATAAATTCATCAATATACAGGAAATATGGCACCACTGACGTCATCATATCTTCTGGCGGCTCACTTAGCAGAGGGATGATGACTAATCACCTAGCACTCTTAAGGCGCTTCAAACGGCTATCAAATTCGCAAGGAGTAAACTGAATCTAAACGGTTGAGTTGTTGAACGCCACATTTTAAGCACATGATCTAAATGCAATAATACCGGATGGTTCAGCTTGCTTTTTCCCGAAAATATTCTTGTCTCCATTGTCTTCCCAAGTTACTCACCAGGGGTCAATATTTTTCGAATCGCAATATCTAAAACAGGTTTCTACGACCCAGAAAAGAAGTATAATATAATTTTTGTTTGTTTCATCACACAACTTTCGCTATGAAATGACTTTATTCGTACGTGCATTTATTATCAATTGGCGAATTACCAACAAAGTTTGTAATTTAACATTTTTGAATTTTTGAATATGTAGAATTTGTAACATTTATAGCAACACAAAAAATTGTTATTCATAAATTAGTGAACAAAAATTAGATCTGCTTTATTTGCCACATTTAAACAAAATAAACTCATATCTTTAGGAGAAGGATAAAAACAAAATATTGTTCACTAAAAGTTGGAACACGACAAACATCAATTTTATTATTTCGT
>NC_046657.1:112687065-112692737 GCF_010883055.1 Belonocnema kinseyi | reverse complement strand
AATTAAAGAGGAGTGTTTACGAAATAAGATAAAAATAATAACTTTTATTTTCTACCCCCTTCCCCTTCATCGCCACAAACATGGCCCAAAAATAAAAAATAAAATTTTTTACGTATTGTTTTCAATTGTTAGTAATTTCTGTCGTCGTTTTCATACAAATTATTGCCACTGGAAAATTTGAATATTTTCCATTACTTTTTAAACCATGTTTAATTGTTTAAATAAATGTAAATTATTTAAACAATTATTTTTCCCCAAAAAATGTAAAAGTAATCTATTTTCTTCTTGAATAGCAATATTTGGTCATTGCTTCAAGTATTACATTCTGTTTTAAAAATTATATAATTAGTTAAACAATTAATTCTGGTGTATTTACACAATTTCTAAAAATTGATAAAGAGATATTCAATTTTTTTCAAATTCGTATCCTGAACTACTTTTTCTTCAATAATTACATAATTTTTATACATTCATTCTAATTTTTAACATATCTCTATTTTTGTAAACAATTTTTATTTGCTCTAGCAGTTTTTCCCGATACCTTAAAGAAAAAGGAAATAAAATAGAACACGTCCAATTACTTTTCTGACTGCACAGTTTATACAAAAGTGTATTCACAATTTGTTAATTGTTTAAAACAAATTTAATTTGCTTAAAACAATTATGTTTCCAAAACATATTTTGTAAATCGTACCAAGCATTTCGAGTCCGATATTACTGCAATATATCTTTCAATATTATCAATTACTACTGTTAAATGTATAACAATTTTTAAACCTTTCAGGTAATTTTCGTTCTTTTTCTATTCTGATTTGTTTTCTTGAAGGGGAGATGTAGAGATTCTAAATCACCAAAAAATGTGAATTCGCCGTGATGAAGTCATATTGTTCTTAGCTTTAAATTTTTTCGTAAATTTCAAAATTGGCTTGTGTTATGCGTTTTATTATTCAAATGATTTTAGATGAATTGTACTAATTGTGAAAGGTTAACTAAAGTAATGTTTTTATTATTTTAATCGTTATAAATTAGCTAAAATACAGCAGTTCGCCCTCATAAATCTTGTTCAGAGAAAATGTTGAAACTTGAATCATAATTTGCATTCTTGAATGTGCTTTTTCATATTATCATCATGGTAAAGATTGCCACGCTATAAAGAATGCAATAATCAAAGCACTTTCATCATTGAGATTTTATTATGACTTTTATTGTGTATTTAATAATGAGCCAAAAATATGTAAACCATTAATACTCAATTTCAAGAACATTAAGAAATAATATATCATATTATGTTTAATTCAGAACATACTATTTGAAAAATATGTTTGGAAAAATAACACAGCCACACACAGAAAAAAGTGGGCGGATCTGGTAAGAAGACACACGTATTCCTATGGATTTTGAGACGCTAAATTCAAATTCGGTATAAAAATCACCCATCACGTCATGGTTGAGCCATAACCTCAAAAAATGACGAAAAATCATGCACTGAGGCAAATACATTTAAAAATAATTCCAGTGATGCAAATTTTCACTTCAAAAACATGTCGAAAACTGTGAAGGATCAACCCTTGCCTGATATCAACTTATTTAACATAACTTTACCCAACAGAACCTGACTTCACCTAACCTGAATTAACAGAAATTTATTGAAATACACGTAAAGCTCTGGAAGCATATTTTCCCAGTAGCAAATGTGTGATACATCGAATGGGTCAACTCGAGCCTGACCTAGAAATAAATCTAACCGAGCCTAACCTAACCTAACCTCACGAAACACAATTAAACTGATTGTGTTGTCCCGTTGTATTTGCGGTACCGTTTCATTCAGCTTCGGCTTAACCTACATAGAGGTTTAACCTATCCTAACCTAACAAAACCTGACCTAACTTAACCGATTACACTGGCAACCCTGTTCTTGTGTACTTTGATATTTTGACATTAATAGCAGTAAATGTATGGAGTTTCGTAACCGCTTGTTGCTAGCATTATTCGCCTGTGTCTGTAACCAGGGTACCTCCACGTGGTGACGGTGGGCAACGGATCCACATTGGCTGAGTCCCTGGGTAAACCGCGTTCATGCCGTCATGGCAGACACAAGTAAAAAGTGTATTACGATGCAGGGAAAACCCCCAATATCGGCGTCTGGTCAGGGTGGGAAAGCGGGCTCTCCGACGTCGTCATCATGCAACCGTAGCTCTTCACCAATGGATCACTTGGTTGGTGTAGAGTCTCATGCTACAAGGAAAAAAACCGCGAGCATTTCTCAATCGCATGCCTGCAAGAATAGCTCAGATTAATTCTGTTACATTTGCAGTACATATAAAGTGAGCAGTTTGCGAAAATCAATCGACGAGGAAGTGAAAAGTCTTTACGAAAAGTGTTTTGATCGTAAATTGCTGCACCAAGAAACAAAATGGGTTCCTCACGTCATTTGCACTTCCTGCAGACTTATGTTGCATCGTCTAAAAAATCCAAACAACGAAAAGTACCGCAAGTACTCTACACCAACCACATGGAAAAAAACTGTTATTGCGAAGGACTGTTACTTTTGCATGAATTCCGTCAAAGGCTTCAACGCCAACAATAAAAATAACATTTCGTACATTAATGTGTGCACAGTCACAAGAGCAATTGAAATCAATAAAAATGCACGCCAGACTGATTTAAGCGCTTTAGAAGATGATAAAATGGAAGTTGAAAGTCAACATCATGGAGATGGTAGTGAAACCAGTGATCGAACAGAAAATAGTTCTGATGATTCCGATGAAAATGGCGAAAAAGATGACGAAAGTCGGCGCTGAATTTGCCGCTTCATTTCTAAAAAGAAGAAATCTTCTAGAGCCATAGACAAAAGTTTCATTCTATCGCGACAGGGACAAAGAATTCAGAATGTTTTTCGTTAAAGACGAAGAGACGTCTTTACTGTACTGCACTGACGTTAAGGGACTAATGAACCACTTGAAGAAAAATGCGTACAGAGACGAAGAATGGCGACTTTTCATTGATTCGTCAAAACACAGCATTAAGGCTGTTTTATTGCTTAACACGAATAATTACGCTCCTATCCCTATATCTCACTCAACGGTCATCAAAGAAGAATATAACAATGTTAAAATGCTTCTTGAAAAAGTTAATTACACGAATCACAAATGGCGAATATGTGGTGATCTCAAAATCATAACAATGATATTAGGCCAACAATCGGGTTTTACGAGAGAGCCATGCTTTATATGCCTGTGGAATAGCAGAGATCGAGCCAATCATTACAGCAAAAAACATTGGCCTTTAAGAGATTCATTCAAACCTGGTTCTCATCATCAACCAAAGCCTCGTTGATCCAGAAAAAATTTTACAACCACCCCTCCACATAAAGCTTGGGCTCATGAAGCAATTTGTCAAGGCGTTAGGCAAAGATGGACAATGTTATAAGTATATATTCCTTAAATTCCCTAATGTTTCAGACGCTAAATTGAAAGAAAGAGTCTTTGATGGACCACAGATTCGAATATTGACGAGAGATACTAATTTCGTGAGCCACATGACGAAAATTGAAATGGACGCTTGGGAAAGTTTTAAAGCAGTAAACGCAAATTTCCTCGGTAACAAAAAAAGTCCAGACTACGAGAATATTGTTGCGAAAATGATAAGAAACTACAAAAAGTTAGGCTGCTTGATGAATTTAAAACTTCACTTTCTAGATTCTCATCTGGATAAATTTCCAGAAAATGTTGGTGATTTCAGCGAAGAGCAAGGGGAAAGTTTTCATCAAGACATCAAAGTTATGGAACAACGATATCAGGGTAGATGGGATGAGGTCATTATGGCTGATTTTGCTGGATGTTGAAAAGGGAAACGAATGTAGGTCTTAAACACAAGCGTAACCCTTTGCATCGCTCCTTCGAAGAAAAAAGGACACATTATAGCAGGCAGAAAATAGACTGAAGTAGGTCTATAAATCAATTTAATTACGATAAAAAGCAAGATAAAATGTAAACACGAAAGATAGTATAAACATATCCCTTGAGTCTAAGAAAAGCAGAGAGAAAATTTTTTTGAATAAAACTCTTATTCATTTGCATGTTTAAGTTACAGTTCTACATATTAATTGATACAAACTTTGTCAGGTTAATTGAAATGGGGTCAATTCTACTTGTAGTTCTAAGTTTCTTCAAATGAGTAATGTGCGTCTAAATTTTTAACCACCTGTAGTACAATGACATGAATTTTATTGTGTTACAACGGGAACACTTAAGTTAAGTTGTGTTGCGTTAAGCAAAATTTCGTTAGGTTCTGTTAAGTTACATTCATTTGTAGGTTAAGATCGAGTTAACCTATTAAATATAGCACACATTTAAGACTGAGAACCTTAGGCTTACATAGCTACACGTGTGGTTAAATTTCATTCGGCTAGGTTAGGTTAGGTCAGGTTTTGTTAGGTTAGGATAGGTTAAACCTCTATGTAGGTTAAGCCGAAGCTGAATGAAACGGTACCGCAAACACAACGGGTACGTTAACATGAAAAAATCCGTTCTTCAAATCTAGCGTACTAAAAACTCTCGAACCCTGTAGAGAATCTAGTTGATTTTCAATTAGTGGAAGAGGAAACCGATCTCTCGCGATTTTTTTATTAAGCATTCTATAGTCTACACATAGCCTATTAGAAATGTTTTTCTTTTTAGTAAGCACAATCGGACTGGCATATTCAGAATCTGATGGTCGTATAATACCTGCTTTTAACCATTTTTTTATTATCGCGTTTGCATCCTCCCTTTCCGCGGCTGACAGTCGTCTCGCTCTTTGATACACTGGCTCAACGACCTTGAACCTTTTCAGCTTTATAATCGCGCACAATTTGTGCTACTTTTTCTCTATATTCAGGGTTGGCAATGTAAGTTAAATCTAGATTATCTTCTTCATCAAAAAGATCAACTTTGTAAACATTCGGAACTTTATCGTCGTCTAAATTTTTTTCTGAAATTTCCGTTAATTTTTTTATATCTGAAATGACCCCTCCTGATGAACTATACTCAACTATTTTTAAGAAATCGCGACCTAGAATAAGTTCTGTTTCTATTAGTTCGTTCAATACTACATGTATAGTCAATTTATATCATTCTCTACAAACATTCATTTCTTCTAGAAAACCACCAAGTGTCATGTTGTTTGCACCTACTCCTTTGAATTTTAATGAACTTACTGATAACGGAGGTGCCCCGATCTTTGCATAATTTTGAATGCGAATAAGTGTCAAATCTGAACCTGTATCAAGCAACGCACGCAAATCATTCACCCCAATTGTAACAATTGTGTGAGGCTTACCGTTATCAGCCGAAATGACATTACATACCGATTTTGATGAGTCAATCGCTGAAGTCTTCTTTTGAACACATTTGGACGCAACATGACCAAATTCATTGCATTTAAAACATTTCCTCCCTTTCGACTTTATCGGACAATACGCGCTGATATGATTCTTTCCTCTGCGATTGTTGGTGTGACTTGTCATTTTCTCTTTCATTCTTTCATATAATAAAAATTTTGCCTTCAATTCTTTTAAACTCGTAGCACCATAGAGGATTTGTTTGTTCACTTCTGCATCTTGAATGCCATCAATTATGTACTTTATCACCGCTGATGATTCAATATTAGCAGGACCAGCAATCTCAAACATT
>NC_046657.1:112658530-112686965 GCF_010883055.1 Belonocnema kinseyi | reverse complement strand
AATAGCAAGCACTGTCTTCAAACGAGTAACCAATTCTTCCTTGTTACCCGACGTCTTCATTTTTCTCTTCTTTAGTTCTTCTTTCAATTCGCTCAGCTTCAGGGAATCAACTTTATCAGACAAGAATTTATCTGTATCATCACCGTTCACACTCATGTCATCAACTGAAACTTTCACAAGCTTGTAAACCCCTTTCTTCGCAAAGAAAACTGTCACTAAGGTAATCCTTTGCATAATTCTTTGCACTTTTCCCAAAAACTCACGATAATCCCGGACGAGCCCCCAAAATTTATGGGATTTAATAATGAGGATTTCTAGGATAGTGTTAAGATTTACGTTTATTCAAATATCTTGAACAATTATACAGAAAATAACATGAGAGCTGGGATAAAAGAGTGGCTACGTCTTAATCGTCTTAGGTTTGTCGCAACACTGACTTCAAGCACGATCATGATTCACGAAAAGCCAGGATATTTATGCTTCATCTATCGCTTGATTCTCGCTAACTATAAACTTTTTTCATAACGAGTTTTTTTTAAAGTTTTATGATTTCGCAAAGATTTTGGAAAATCATTTTAATATTATAATAATAGTTCTTCTGAAATATTTTCGTAAGGCAATGAAAAACACCTTTTATTTTTCTCAAGCCTCCAATTTATTGACTAGATCATACAAAACGATACATTTATTGATAAATAGGAAACTTTAAAAATCACTCACCTTGTTCATCCAAAAAAGAGCTATAATTTTTGATAGGACAGTTAGTTTTTGCTTTAGTCGTAAAAAATAACATTCTAAATAAAAACATTAAATTTGTTTGAAAAAATCACACAAGGTATGATCTTAAATTAACAGACAAAAGTTGTTCGCCTAAAAAGATCTATAAATTTATTGTTAATTATTTTTCGATAGGACGAGTAGATTTTCTCTTAATCGTAAAACATAAGATTAAAAATTAAAAAATTAACTTTTTGGAAAAAGCATAGAAAAGACGAAAGAGGACATAGGCTCCTATATAAGACCCTATATAGGTTCCTGTATTATACTCTACGCAAATACGCAGTAGTTTTTATTTAATCGTAAAAAACAACATTAAAAGTAAAAAATTATAAAAACAAGGAAATAAGGATTAGTATGATTCAATTTATATGCATATTATAAATTGTCATGATATACATTTTTTGAAATGATACATGTTTCAGAGCAGCTTAGAATACAACTTGAAGTAAAATAAGAAACAAATACAAAAATAATCATGATAAATACAATTTGCTTTTTATTTTGCAATTTTTTCATAAGCATGTTATGTAGCTAATCACGCACTGAAAATTTGATGCATGCCGTCTAGCTGTTTCAATTTTTAACTGAAGCTGTACAATACGCTCGCGAGTCTTACTCAAGCCTATTGAAGTATTTTCCATCCTGAGAAAAACTTTTTGGTAGATTGTTGATCTCCTATTTGTCATGTTGGTATTATCAGCTAACTGCAGCAATGATCTTGCTGGAACTAGTCATATGTTCTCTGGAGGATTTTGCTCTTCTTCTTAGTACAGAGCTTCATATCCCCCTTTGCGTAAAAAGGACACTTGATCTCCTAAATACTAAGGCATTTGATGAGCATATTCTAGGTGCATATTGACCCAATGTTCATGCAACTTTTTCATGTATCCTTTTGGTGCCGGTGAGTTTCCTTGACAACAGGTAAGGATGTCACTTTTGAGTTGGCCCAACCATTTTAAACGATGATCTTGAGTTTTTTCGGAGCCATTGCCTGTCCGTACCCTCGGTTCGGTCTTTTTTCCACTCCCAACTGAACCATGACCTTCATCTGAGAGAGGCCTATTGAGGGTGGCACCTCGCGATACTGGTGATGTAACCGAATAATTCGTTGCATTGAGGAGTTAGTACATTGCAACGTGGCTGACTGCAAGAGCCGAAGCTTTTGGGCGATGGGGTCGCTACTTCCCTACACCTATATTATTATTTTTTTATTTAAAACATTTACTCGGTTAGAGCTACCATCTGCCACTCTACAGTTTTTTAGTCGCTTGCTTTCCGATGGTCAAGAAAGTTTCCTACAATGTGACACGTATTTAAAAAAACTACCTTCTAAGCTACTGCAAATACCCTACTGGCTCCCAAAAGTCCCAGATGTTCAGTGCATCTTTCGTGCACATTGGCTGTAGCCAAATTCACCATGGAATGTATAGATGCATGATTAACATTCCTCCCTGTGGTCTTTACTTCATGCCTTAACTCGGTATAATTGTTAATCTTGTTTGTATAGGTTGACTGCAGATTTTGGTTAAGTGGACACGGAATGTCGATAATGTGAACTCTTGCACCTTTTTTTCTCGTATCATGATGTCAGGTCGATTGGTCGGGATGTAATGATCCGTTTAAATAGTAACATCCCCATATAAGATGTAATCTTCGCTTTCTAAATCGGGCACTGGAATGTATCAATAGCAAGGCATCCATTCTTTAAAGAGTCCTAGGTTTAAGGCAACTTGCTGATGTATAAAGCCCGCTAAATCATTATGTCTGTGCGTATATTCTCTTTGAGCCATTACGCGACAGACATCAACAATGTACTTTATGGATCCGTTGGTATTTCCACATAATCGGCATCGATCAACCACGTCTTTGTGGTAATTCCTGATGCTGACAAACTTATCCTGTATGGCAATGATGAATACTTCTGTCTCTGGATACAGAACACCCTTCTTAGCCAAATATTGGATGTTTCACTATCCACTTCATGTTAATCTAACGTTTTTCGGTGCTGTACGTGGATAGTCTTCTGCCTCCATTGAATTTCTGATTCCTCTATGGTTTCTGTCCTTGTATTCAAGGCCGCACTTGTGGAAAAATTCAAGGGCGTGTAGTTCAGATCCGCTTTATAGACGGTTCTGTAAAGCACAACATTTAGTTTGATGTTAAAATAGTCCTTCAACTGTGTAAATTGTGACTCATGCCGTTTTTTGGTATCTACAACGTCCCTACCCCCTATATGTCGTGGTAGAACTACCCTTTTAATCGTTGAATTTTTGTGGTGCATTCGGTGCTTTGTCATTTCAACGCGGATTATTCTGTTTAAATCTTCAATGTCGGTGTTATACCATTTGATGCGTTTGCTGCGTTACAAAAACTCTTTAAAATCAATCTGAGTCTCATAGAATCTTAGATCTAAGATTTTATAATACCCAGGTATTTATATAACTCGCCTGCAGCCATTGCTTCGATGTCATTAAAAAACTGCTTTGTCACATCGATCACTTTCTGCAGTTTCTGAGCTGAACTAGCGTACAACTTCAGGTCATATATGTACAAGAGATGGGTCACTTGATAATTATCCTTATTATCATAAATTCTGAACCCATGAGGCATGTTGATTACTGTTTTTATCGAGTGTTTTAACTCTAAACAGAACCCTAGTGCACTGAAGGAATCTCCTTAAAATATACCCGTCGTAATGCGTATTGATAAGTTCGTTTGATGTTTACGAGCTTGAATCATGGCAACAGCGTCTATAGTGATAAATCTTCACAGCCTCGTGATCCCTATATTATGCCTGTATTAACCGAGGTTTCCATGTACTATAAAGATTTTTGTTAGTACCTTAATTTACCCCTACCGAGTTTGCGTCTTTTCTCAGGTCGATTAGGGTTTCAATTTAAGCCAATGAGAGTTTTAGCCTGCCTGCTGCAAGCGGCCATCCGCCATTTCGTTTGTTGTTCCTTGATCAGCTAACTATTGATTTCTAGAGTAACTAGCCTCCTGGAAAAGCCTACAGCTGTTCGGGACCAGTGAATTCTTCTCTTGCTGCTGGTTTTGCTAGCCTGTCTGAAATCTCGTTTTATTTGTAGCCATTGTGTCCAACGATCTAAAGTAGAGGCACACCGGATTCCTTCGGCAGATTCTTCAGCACCGCAAAACATTCTATTATTATTAGCGTCGTAGTCGTTATTTTATTCCAGGCCATTATGGCAGTACTGATGTCTTAGCCTATTCAGATGTTTCTTTTGTAGCCATACTCATGTGCCTTGTAGGCGCAATGGAACACAGCCTTATCCTTCCGACTCCGTTTACCACATCTAATCTCCAGACACAATGCAACCACAGGGGTCGACTTTTAGCCCGCATTGAACTCCTCTTACAACCCGTTCATTAATTCTTTCCAGTATAGGCTTCACAGTGGACAATTACACGCTGCTCCACCAGGCCACCGCCACTTACGTTAGCCTGGGTCACAGGATCGCTGTATATATCTACATAAGTTTCTACAGAATCAAACCTTAGCGTTTCCCTATGTCACTCTTACGATAATAATTTGACATAAGAAATAGGGTTACTGGGAGTTTTTTGTAATTGTTTTCCAGGTGTTTATTCCGCAACAGCTGCTTTTCTACAGTAGCTCCTAGATATTTAACCTGTTCTTCGATTGTCAGATGTAGTCCTCTTAGTTGCAGAGTACTCGTGTTTCCACACTTGTGCCGTCTGGTGAAGACACACCCATTCGTCTTAACTAGATCAGTCAATAATTCGGTCTTCTTGCACCAGGAATCCTCAATTCTCAGTGTTTTCTTTATTATTCCGACGAGCTCATTTAGATGCCGCCGTGTACTATGACCAAAATGTCGACTTCCTGTGTACACCCTGAAACAACAATTCCACATAAAGTGGCATTAATCCTAATCTTTGTAAGGTTTCTATTGCCTTATATGTGGCGGGTCTATTTCACAACTTCTGTTGGCATGCCCAGTGGAATCATGTCCGCCCTAATCACCTTTCTAGTGGCCTTTCAGTGGCCTTTCAGTGGTCTACTTAATAAGATTTTAGGCAGAATTCTCTTTCCACAAGTCTATCTGTCTTTTTAATTAAAAATAATGTGAAGCTGATGGGGCCCAAATGCTTAAGAAAGTATAACCGATCCTGCCTCCTTTAGGATTTAAGACTGCTACTATGATGACTTCTCCAGCCTTCTGCGAGAATATCGGGTAAACACCATCCGAACCAGGATACATATATGAGGTAAAAGAATTGAGGACCCACCTTAATCCGGAGGTGTTAACAATCTCGTGGGCTTGCCGCAGTTTCGGGCGAAGTTAAGCGACAGAGAACTTTGGTTGGCTTAGAGGTGACGCCTCATTTTCCTCTGACCTTATAAAGACCGAGCAATGTGCGCGAATCAAGTGAGCTATGGTAATCTCGTTCAACGTTGAGTGATTTTTCTTTGGCCAATTTTTGAATGCCGGAAAGAGCATCCGCGTTTCAAGAGAGTAGTTAGATCAGTCTAGCCACCTCTGTCCCTTTCTCAATGTCTGTGCGTGTCCAGTTTCCTTCCCTGGCCTTACTTATTGCACCTTTGTATTTATCGCTCATCTTCGTGAATATGGTTCATAGTTCACAAGTTTTCACATTATTGACACCTCTAAACCATGGGAGTGAAGCCAAGTTTTTAATTAATTTATTCCTAATTTAAATAAATGAGGTTTGAATCTCTCAAGTTTCTATAAACTTTATATAAATATTTGTTGTTCTAAATTGAATATGCAAAATAGTTTCAACGCTTTAAAAAAAATTAATATGAATATTAAATGTGAATAAATGTAAATAATAAATCTTGTTTTCAAATGTAAAGCATGTATTATGAATCTCATGTTCACATTGTTCATTAAAATCTTTTAAATATTATGAATATATAACACATAAGAACACAGGGATAACCTATTATTTTAAAAAATTGTGATCTTTTAAATATTAGAAATACAGAATACAGGGAACAAAAGTTTAAAAAGTACGTGATATTTTGGTTTTACGCGAAACATCGAAGTATCTACATAAGAATCACAATAAAATTTCATGAGATCCTTGTAGAACAAAGCAATCATCACTTAAATATAACCTATTATTTAAAAAATTGTAATCTTTTAAATATTAGAAATACAGAACACAGGGTACAAAAGTTTAAAAAGTACGTGATATTTTTGTTTTAGGCGAAACATCGAAGTATCTACATAAGAATCACAATACAATTTATGAGATCGTAGTGGAACAAAGCCAGCATCACTAAAATATAACCTATTATTTAATCAATATAATAGGCAGAACCTAATGAATTCGACATCTTCTAGACTAACGGCAAAAAGTTTTATTTATTTGAAAATCGTAATAAAAATGAAAATTAAATAAAATTTTTTGCCATTAGTCTTGAAGATGTCGAATTCATTAGGTTCTGCTTATTTTATTTATAAATTAAAATTTTCCGAGGCGCACAAAAAGAAAAGATCTTTTTCTTCTCAAAAACCTGTTATTTAACAAATTAATTGCGAAATTGTTTACGAATCATTTGGCTTGTTGATGTTCTTTAATTTTTTTGTGATCTTCAGAAAATGTTTAGGCACACTATCTGGCTTACTTTGCAAAAAATGCTTAATTACTAGACGAACAAATTCGCCGACAAGAAAACATTCGCAAGCGTGCTGCTCATAAGACGATTCCAATCTTGGACAATTTTTGTTAAAGAAATTCATAAACGTGTCCTTGAGTGGAACTTGGTGACCGACTTCTTTTAAGAACTTATACAGAAAGTCGTGTACATTTTCACTAAAAATAAGACCGAGTCGCTGGCGTAAGTTTCGTTTAGTGAATTATTATCAGGATCCTCATCGAGTAATCGGAAAATATGTCTTTCTGACATTTCTTTAATGAACAGCGTGTTTTTACAAGTTTCACAATTGTCAGGTACTTGAATAATGCTTAATAAAGTACCCACTACGCGAGAAACAGCATCGTTATCATCGAATGAAAGGTTTTCTATTGTGAGTGGCAAATAGTACTCAACGTTGATAGAAGGTTCTTCTGCCTCCGAAGGTGCAGCCGAATTTTCATAATCGTTTATAATGAAGTTGTGTAAAGCATTTTTCGGCCGGCTGGCCTTAAATAATTGACTTGCTTACACTTCCATTTTTTTACAGAATTTTTTTACAACTACGTCTTACGAAGTACTATCCATCCACACCTTATAACTAATCCGCTCTTACATCTATTTCCTCTCCTATTTACAATCTTTCCTTCTCCATTCCTCTTCTTCCTTCCTTCTCTTCTTCTTTATCTTACCCAACACCCCCTTCACCCATGCTACTGCCGTTTTGTCACCCCTTTCATGCAGCAATACCTCCAAGTTTATCCTCCTACTTTCCACCTCTTCACATTCCTCCAACCAATGCTCCAATTTTGCATCCCCCTTCCCGCAAAATTCACAAATTTTCTGCTCTCTACAAAACCAGAACCTATTATAATTCTTCATGCAACCGCACCTCGTTCTCGCTATAAGTTCCTGACTTCCTTGCTCTCCTTTCTTACACAAATATTGCGCTCTCTCCCTTCGCATAATCCACACATGGTTTCCGTTATACCTTGACCTCCACTCTCTTGGAATACCTCCCCCATCCATACTTTTTCACTACCCCCTTCAGCCTCTGCCTTACCTCTTGTGTGTCAAACAGCCACGCTTCGTTCTCTACACTGTCAATCCCTGCTGCCTTCGATTTTGTCAACTACCCTATCTGCTTTTCTATCTCCTCGTCCTTCAGCTCCTCTTCATTTACCTCTCTGTTTCTTCTAATCCCCTCATCTCTCTTTCGAATATCTGACACCTGAATTGAATCCTTAAAAAATCTCCATTCGTCGCTCCCTATCTTATCACTTATCCCCACCCTACGTTTCCTAAACCTATTAATTATCTTGCACATGTCCCCTTCTGTCTTAACACTTCTCAACTCCTCTTCCAGCCCTTTTTCTTTTCCCTGTTCATTCTTCTTACACATCGCCCTAAACTCCTTCTTGATTTCTACGTACTCCTCCCTTTTCGCGGTTCCTTCCTTCCAATTCCTGTATTTCTTTTTCACCTTCCTCTTCATCATTTTACATTCCCTATCTCACCACGGTTTTACCATTCCTTTCTTCTTTTTCCTAAATATCCTCTTTCGCACACAACATTTCACTTTCTCTTGAAGACCCACCCTGCCTTTCGCCAGCCTCCCCCTGTATCCACAAACTCAATGGCTGATGGTCTGATTCCACTCTTCCTTCCACTGCGAATTTCTCTATCTCATCAAACCCTTGCATATTCATAATCACGCAGTCTATCACCGATACACCCCTCTTACTCATATACGTGTATTCTCCCTCTTCGTCCCCTTTTACCATATCATTAGCCACCGCCCACCCTCCATCCTCCATTCAGTCTCTTAGAATCTCCCCTTCTTTATTTATTCTTTTATCCTTCGATTTTCTTTTAAAGCTCTCGCCTTTCTGTTACAGGCCTCCTTCCCGCCCAATTCTTGCATTAAAGTCCCCCCCCCCCCCCCATTACCACCTACCCTCATCTCTCTCTCGTGGTAAATTTTCTACCCTTTCTTTAATCCTTTCCATTCCATCCTTATTGTACACAATCACAAACGTATACATCACCCCTCCTATCTTTGCAGCCCTCATTTGCACGCCCTCCCCCTCTCCATGAACTTCTTCCTCTAATCCATCCCTAACCCCTGTTATAATTCCCCCACTAGCCCTTCCTTTCCTTTTTACTTTGACCGCCTCCTGAAGCCTCCAGCTACAACTTTCCTTGGCAACTTTCGCTCTACTCTATCCCATTCCTTTCTCTCTACCTACGTCTCTACCAGTCTAATCCCATCAAATTCCTGAATATCCCTTCAGAAATCCTCAACTTTCTTCCTTACCCCTGCTAAATTCCAGTAAACACCTTTAACATTCCTCCACCCTGCTTCACTCGCACCCCCTTAATTCCCCCGAAACAAATCCCCCTGCACTTTCTTCAACACCTCCTTCTCTTCGTCCCATACCCACATTTTCTCGTCTATTTTTATCTTCCAATACCTTAACTTCACTGCTCTCCTTCCTCGCCCTGTCTCCCAATTTTTCTTCCCAGCTCTCCAATTCCACCACCACCACTTTATTCTTCTTTCTCCCCTCCATCCTAACTTTCCCTACCTTACCTATATCCCACCCTATGCTCTCTAGCAGCGCTTCCACCCCGTCCCTTTCTTCCCCGCTCTTGAGCTTCAATCCTTTTATCACTATATTATTTCTCCTATCTGCATTCTCTTTTCTCTCCATTCTCAACTCCAGTGCCCTTATCCTTTCCCTATCCACTCTCTCCTCCTTTCCTTTCCTGCGCTCTCCCACTCTCTCTCTCTCTCTCTCTTCTATCATGATCTCCACTTTCTCCCAAATTCCTGGCTTCTCACCCTCCCCCCTTGTCCATTGCTTCCATTCCCAACCTGCCCTCCACCTTCTTCAGCCTTTTTTCCGCCCTTTCCTTCCACATCCTAATATCTACTTCCATCTCCTTTATTTTATCCTCTTTTTCCTTCCTTACCAACACCAAATCCCTCTGCAATCCTCCTACTTTTCCCCTCAACTCTTTTACTTCCTTTCCCCATCTCTTACCTCTAACCCTCAGGTTCTCCTCATACTTTCCATCTGCTCCATAGCCCCCCTTACGTCCTCCCTTAACCATTTGATCTCGCCTATTAGCACTCCAAAAGCCTCCTTCTCCGTCTGCCCCTCAATGGGGGGGGGGCGACCTACGTGTTCGTACGCTTTTTTTAAAGGGACTCTTTAGCGCGCTTTTCTCCGGACTCTCTTTGCTTTCCCTTTTCCTCTTGCAGAGATCCTCCCCCTCTCTTGCACTGGACGCTCTCTCCCTTGCCTGATCGCTTATTCCGCTCCGCTTCTTCCCCCTCCCTGACGCGCCACTTAACACCGGGCCACGCACAACTGGCCGTCGTGTCCCTCTGGAAATTTCCTCCCCGCCTACTTCATTACTAACACTGCCAGTACTCTCGCTGCCCAGCTCCCGCTCGTCCATCGGTAACTGTGACCTATCCATACACAAAAGTGCTCACTGCCGCCCACAGATGTATCTTAAGGCTGCTGTCGCTTACCGCCCTAAAATTTCAGTTTCTTTGTCTTATTTCAACTCTCACATCCCCTTTAGCCACCCTTTTATCACCCCTAACATCCCTCATCACTACAAGAACCCCCCTTGCCCGCCATGAAGGCCCAAAAACCTAAACACAAGACTAACCCGCTCCCTTGCAAACCTGACCTCACTTTCCCTATTTAGCCAAATCCCACCCCCCAACTACAATGTAAATTAATTTCTATCTTCTCAATGTACCCCTCACAACCGTATTCACCTTCTAGACTTCTACCCTCACACTCCACTCACACGTTCCACCCAAACTTTGTAAAAACTTCTCACCGCCTGTCACTGCACACTTTGTCACTACCGCCACCAACATGCAAGTTCCGTGCTGCCTAATGTTACAAAACAGTTTTCCGACGGGATCCTGATTAAAATATCGACAACAGAGATAGCTGAATCCTTTTCGTTTTAGATTGTACCATACAAATGTGAATTATTTTACATTCCTAACCCAGGCCTTTAAAAAAGAATAATAATTTGTCATGTCTTTCCAGGTTAAAGTTTCAGTATGTTTATCATTTTTGCATTCCCGCCGTTTCCACTTCGGTACTTCTTCGAGTAATTGTGGCCAAAATTGCAAGTGTTGTAAGGTATCACTCACAGAACATTTAAAAGGTTTTCCTTCTAGGTGATTTTTAGTCGAACCATTCATGAGTCAAATAAGCAATCTATTATATGAAAAAAATCTGTAGTGAAAATTGCTTCCGCGGGCAATGAATTCGAGGCGACGAAATGCTTAATGTTAGATTCCATCATATTGCTTAATTGAGCAGCTGCCAAGCGTACTTTCATTTTTAAATAACAATCGCTAAAATTAAAGTCTTCAGGTTTCAATTTTGTTTAAATTCGGAAGGTTTTTTTTTATCTAATTCAAATGCCTTTTCAGTATACTCAAATTTCGCTACTTTTCCGCTTCCAAAATCAACGTTACGTTTCAGCATCGCATTTCTAGTATTTTTTAATAGATGAGGAACATCAAAGAGAACGGCCACGGGTTCATCATTAACATTAAAGTAAAATTGATCTTTAGTATTATTGGTTTCCGAACACAATTCGTTCACAACTGTTCTATTCGTCGGACCTTGCTCGCAAACTGTGGAAGCAACTTTCGCTCCTATTTCTTGTGACTGTCTGATCAAATCAACGATTAACGCCTTTTACTGTAAAATAGTAAGCTAAAATTTGCTTCCAAGGTTTCCTCGCCCATCTTGTCATAAAAACTAAAGCATGATTAGCTCTTAGAATACTTCGTCCTGAATACCTCATATCCTCATAGTCAATAAGTTTTTGCTTTCGCGTGTCCTAATGTAAACCAGAAGTTAGTGTGATTTCATCAAACATTAATGAGCAATGTCGATTTGTAGCACACATTTTTGATACCTTAAGTTTTAAACTTTTAATTATAGACCTGTTAATTCCTGTATCAAAAGGAATTTTTAACAAAAAGCTTTTTAAGATTTGCGGTGTTGGTAAAATAAAATATGTTGTCATAAACTTCTACAATTTAGGATTTCGTTTTTACATTGAAAGAGCTAAAATTTTATCCTTAGCGGTCCATCTCCGGTGTGTTGCTTTCTTTTTGGCGTTTCTTATTCGTGAATTTATGAAAGATACTGTAACGTCAATTAAATCTGTTTCAATAATTGAAAAGGTTTCCTTTTTATACAAGTAGTGCAACGCTTTGAATTCGCTATCTTTCTTTTGAAATTTATTCTCTTATTATATGTTTTGAGAAATTTTAGTAAATGCTTCTAATTGTTTTATGCATTTCATTTTTTTAAGAGTTTAATCTCTATTCTTTAAACATATTCGCCCGAGAATCCCATCGGTCGATTTTCTTTAGGCTGGAGGAACTACTTTCGAATCATTTTCCAAATCAGGAATCACTTTATCTACAAGCAACTGGTCTTGAACAATTTGTCTTTGGGAGGTATTTTTTAACATTTCACCTATTTCAAGAAGTAATGAAGTTGAGAATGGCGCTCCATCATCATGAAAGTAAAATTCATTATTAGAATAATTTTTGCGGTTATCAGAAATATCAGCCACTAATGACTATTGATTAGAAAGTTTAGGCAAATTAAAACTGTCATCATTTCTATTTAAATCTATTAAAATGCTACTTGTATTTTTAAGATTATTATCACTAGATAAAATAATACCAAATTTATCTATGTTACGTACATTAGCATCTGCTAATAAATCTTTATTTAAAGTTTCTAGCGAATCTAGTACATTTTCAGTCTTATTTTTTTCATCCCGTAAATTAGAAGACTCAGTATGAAGTAAGGTTTATGCAATTTAGACGACGACATGTCTAATTTACGCCAGCGACTTGTCAAATGAATATGTTAATTAAATATAGTTACAATGGAATATCACAGTTATCATTACCACTATACACTATCACTGTATTGGAATATATATATATATATATAGATACATACTACTTTTCTTTAAACGATGATTTTGATTAGCTCCAATCACACCGATCACAAAGATCTGCTGGTATTCCATATTTCACCAATGTTCTAGACGTCGTCCTAATATATTCTGAAGTTATTCTTTCATTACTTCGTAATTGATTGCTCGGGTTGTTGGTTAATGTGGAGTTTGAGGTAGAACCACTTTAAGCGTCACCTGTAAAAAAAAATACACAGGCATTTTAACATTGAGATTTACATTCGGAATCAAAACCAGTAAAACTGGACCAAGAAACAATATAATTATTAAATTAAACTATTGCATTATTAATTACAGGATTAAAAACGGATGAATTCAAAATTAATGTATAAAAGTATAGACTTTTAAAGCAGTCAAAATTGTTGTTTTTTGACGTTTTCAAAATCTAATTCAATATTTTAGAATTGAGAGTTAGAAAAAGTAAAGAATTATTATAAAAATGGTCAGAAAACTATTAGAGTAGATTACAAATTTAAAAAAATATATTAGCGGAACTTTGTTATCAAATTTCGAAATAACACCAATAATATGAGGGAAATTTGCAGTGAAAATATTCATGGACTTAATCTTGTAAGACTTAATATTTTAATCAAAACATTTTACCCTCAAATTATGCATCCAAGTTTCAAAAATATTTCCAACTCCAAGAATTTTAGAATTGTAACTTGAAAAATAAAACTATTCGAATTTTAAACCATCAGAAAAGTACTAAATTAAAAAAATATGATTTACAATGAAATCCATATAAAATATAACAATTCAAGTAATATGCATTTATTAAAAAACTCTAAATAGAAAATGTCAACTTAAAAATTATTAAAATTGAACAGCATCATATTTAGGGTTCAATTTTTTCAATCAAGTGTTCAATATTACTAAATTTATAGCTAAATCCCTAAACATTTGAACAATTCCAAACAAAAAGTAATTAAACCTAAAAATTATTAAATTGAACAACTGCGTTCGTCATTACAGAATAAAAAAATATGGGATTCCAAACTAAATGTTAAAAATTAAACAATTTTGAAGCAGACAAAATGAGCCTGAAATAGTAAAAAAATTGCATATTTGAAACACTAAAAAATAAATAGTTCATAATTGTAAGATTTAGAATGAACCCACTTTTATACCTTTGAAAGATAGTAAATTTTCAAAGCGGAATTATAGAAATTTCATAGATAACTTAATAGAACCTAATAAATAGATAACTTAATAAATTTTATGGATAATTTTATAAAAATGATAGGTAACCAAAAAAATCGTCATTTTTACACAGAGAAAAAGCCTCCTGTAAAATCGAAATGACCATTTAAATATAAAAAGAAAGCCCCCTTCCATATTTGACGTGTTGATTATTTAGCCCGAAAAGATTTGATTACAAAAAATTATTCAGTTCAAAGGAAAGACATGGTTCATTTGACAATGTCAAAGTGACATTCACCACAAATTAGAGTAGGATCGACTGCAAAATTGCTATAAAAATATGATCTTAATTTTATATAAGCAATAAAAGCTTAATCCCAAAATTTGAGTTTCTGAATAGAAGTAAAAATAGGTTTTATCTAAAAAAAAGTTAAGCAATTCTGGGTAAAGCGTCTCTGAATTTTTAACATCTTTCGGTAGCGGTTAAAAATAGAAATTAAATTTTTTACCAAAATCCACCAAGAGGATTAATTTTCTACCAACGAAGAGGAATTGTTGACAACATACCGTAATTTTCAACAAAATAGTTGAATTATTCTAATAAAATTATACTCTTTCAACCAAATATGAAATAATTAATTTTTTGTGCAAAAATTAGTTTTTAGAAAAATAGTTCAATTTTTAACCAAAGAAATTAATTTTTAACCAAAATGATGAATCTTCAAGCAAAAAATTGAATTTCAAACAAATTAGTTCATCTATCGATTTAACAGTTTAATTTTATAAAAAATGATTCACTTTTAGATGAGGAAATACAAATTTTACTTCATCATAAACTAAATAACTCACCTATAGTTTCTAGCCGCCCAGTTTGCGGATGGTAAAGTTAATATTAATACTTTCGTCGAATCACTGCCTAGTCAGGAATTGGTTATGCTGATGATGAATCTTTTACAACATGCCGTAATTTTTACCAAATAGTTGCATTATTCAAATAAAATGATACACTTTCAACCAAATATGAAATAATTAACTTTTTAGTAAAAAATTCTTTTCTAAGAGAATAGTTTAATTTTTCAACGAAAGAAATGAATTTTTAACCAAAATGATGAATCTTCAACTAGAAAAGATCAATTTTCAAAAACGACAAAAATTAATTTTCAACCGAACCGATGGATTTTTAACTGAAACGATAAATCGGCTGTTACTGAAATAGTGCAGATTACAACTAAAAAATACCAATACTTAACCAAATAGTTTGAGTTTTAACTAAAAGAGATCAATTTTTTTTAAAAATGGAATAATTAATTTTTCAACGAAAGTAACAAACTTGTAACTCGACTGATAAATCTTTAACTCAAAGCGTTGAGTTTTAAAGAAAAAGATGAAATTTCAATAAAAGGTGAAAGTGGTAATTTTTCAGTAAAGAAAAATTAAATTTCAACCAAACTGAAGAATTTTCAAACATAAAGATTAATTTCTTCAAAAAATGACGAATTTTCCACAAAAAAGATCATTTTCCAAACCAAGATTCTATAGTTAATGTATTAGTTAAACTAGATTACTCACCTTTTGTTTCTAGACGTCAAGCTTATGGATGAGGTAATGATCAATGAGGTAAATCCATTTCGTAAATCGAGGTGTCGCCTGTAAACAAAAAAATACAAAGGCATATTAGCATTTAGGTTTAAATTTGAATTCCAAAATATTCTAATTTAACAAAAAAGGCGATATTTCTAGAACATAGAAGTTAAAAAAGGTAATTTTCAGCAAAAAGTTCCATTTTCAGTTCAAAAAATTAGTCTTTGACAAACAAAACAATTTTCATAAAAGCATTTAAATTTGCAACCAAAGAGATGCATTCGCAATAAAAATCACTATTGTTCAACCAAAAAAAAAATGAATTTGGAAGAAGTTTAAGCTTTTTACCAAAAAGTTATATTTTTGAATAAAAAGCGCAGGATATAATCACTTTATCCTCTTCATGCTATAATTATGCCACTATTACACACTTAACAACCTTAACAACACTTTTTAATAAAGGTCCTTAATCAAAATTATAAGCAGACGCTGCGCGGCGACCACCACACATTGTATTCTTGACAAGCCAGGATTAAATGTTTTGAGGTCTTCGCCATATTCTTCGCTCCGTCAATTTGTGCCCTTTACTGTGCTTTGTTGTGAACAATGAGTATTTTTTTCAAGCTTGTATTTGGGTTAGAATGAATCTGTCTCTATTTTCGAACCAAACACGTGAAAAGATGCTGATATTACGTCCTTCAAACATCGTTCAACAACTTATGTGCAACATTGAAGGTGGAAGATGTCATTCTTCAGTAAACGAATTACATCTTTTAAAGCGAACTACTTCAGCTCATCGTCAGTGACTTTCATGATCAACGGAGGTTCAGTTATTATACATTTATTTCAGCCAATGAGACCAATATAATTATTCGCCTCGAAATTCAGTGGTGGAACTACCAATTTCCTTACAAGTTTTTGGTTTGCTGATTTTCTAGCTGTCATTATATAACTAACAGATTGTTTTCCGATGTTTGTTTTTTTATCGCACTAACTAGCAAAAATGATGTTTTTCAGATATGCTGGGTAAGCATTCTTCTGTTGCAGCTCCCGTCATGTGCGACGATATGTGCCCTATTTAGAGACACCCAGGCTCCTTTATCAGAGAAGTGTGCTCTTTCGATTGAGTTCTTTTATTCATCGTTCCATCTTCTGTTCTTTCAATCATTTAACTTTAGTCCTTCCCGCCATTGACATATAGACAGCCTGCAGTTTCAAACCAACTAGGAACTGATTTCGCTGATTGGATATTTATAAATTATGATCAGACTTTTGCACAATTATTCATTTTTCGTGATTATTATTACTTCAAAATATAAGTTGGACTCGTGCATTAGTCCAACAATTTACCAGAAGGGCGTAAGGTAGTTTTACACCAAATCCACCAAAATTTAATAATAAAACTGAGACATGCCACCGCTGTTCTACCACTCCGATAGAATGGAGCAGGTAAGAATTGACGCCCAAAAGAGGGGTTAAGTTTAATATAAGAAGTGAAATGCCGTATAAATTAGTGATAGATAACATAATCACTCTAGACTATGTTATTTAAATATTCACCAGTGCCATGGAGAGAATTTGACAGAGCTGAAACAATTTATTTAGTGGGTGAAAGACCCCCAAATGTCGATTGGAAGTATCCGTTCCAATCATTTACTATTTAAATAACGCATTGAGACTATTACTTACTTTACAAAGCGGCGATGACCTTGGCCGAGGTCAGCAACTAACAAGTTTCAACGACGTGTGTCTCCATGGAAACTTCCTGGCTCCTGTAGTGGTTCCTCTCATTTTTTGGCTTTTAGAATCCTCTCTGACTCGGTATTATAGTATCTCTGCTTCTTGGCGGTAAGCCTTCCAGGCAATCTCTCTTATGCTGAGCTCAAAGTAACGAATGACGTTCAGAGTGGCGTCTTCATTCGTCGTCTCAAGTGAAAATCGGAGCGCCCTTAGTGTCCGGGAGCCCAAAGAATAAGTGTGAATCATCTTATGCAGATTAATAAAAAACTGTGACTGTGGCCCACCCTTTTCTATGCCCCAACCCTACCTATGCCACCCCCATGCTTTTGCGACATGTTTGCGAGTCCAAAGAATATGTGTGCCAAATTGCAGTTTAAAATATTTAGCACTAAATAATATATATTTCACGTCCCGAGCAAAGGGCAAGGGTAGTTTGGAATAATATAAAAAGAGCGAGACCAGTGTGCTAATTATGTGAGGCTTTTAAAACTTGACCAATTATTTGTTAGTGGGTTCGTTTGTCACTTATCAGCAGTTTTGGCTTAGGCGCAGTTCTCACACAAGTGATTGAGGTACAGGAAAGAGTGATTTCCTTCGCAAGTCGGAAATTATTGGATGCCGAAAGCCGATGTTCTACTACGGAGCAAGAGTGTCGGGTAATAATTTGGTTGATTCGTAAGTTTCGTCATTTCTTGGAAGGTTTTAAATTCACGGTTATCACGGATCATAGCAGTTTGCAATGGCTGCATAATTTGCGTAACCCGAGCGGTCGTTTGGCGCATTTGTCGTTAAAACTATTAGAGTACATGTTTGAAATAGTCCATCGTAAAGGTGCTTTACACCATGTACCCAAAGCACTCTCACGGATGTATAAAAATGATAAAGTTGCAGGGGTGTGTGGAGCGGAAGTAATTGACGATCCGTGGTATTATCGCCAAGTATGGTATGTACAAAATTTCCCTTGGAGGTATCATGGTTGAAAGGTTTTAGAGGAGAAATTATATACATTTAGACCAAACCCTTTGATAGACTTCACTATTGAAGATACGGAAGCTTGGGAATTAGTGGTTTCGGTTAATAAACGGCCACAAGTTTGACTGAAGTACACGATGAACCTCAGGCAGGACATCTATGAGTCGAAAAGACTTATGCTAGGGCAGTGATCTCATATTATTGGCCCGGGATTTTCAGGGATGTAGTTAACTATGTGATAAGGTGCGATATTTGTCAGCGTACAAAAGTTTCACAGAAGGCTCGCCCTGGCTTGATGGGAAAGAGGGTAGTTGATAAACTATGGGCATTGGTGTTTATGAACTGCATTGTGCCTTTCACTCGTAGTAGAGCAGGTAATCGTTATGTTATTGGCTTTCACGACTATTTCACTAAATGGATTGAGTTTGAAGCCCTACAAATAGCGAATGTCAAAAATGTTGGAGCGGCTTTGGAAGATCTAGTTATTTCTAGGTGAGGTAAACCCGAGGTGATTCACACCGATAGTGGGACGGAATCTATCAATAAAATTATGACTGAGCTGACTAGATTTCATAGGATTCGTCACACAATCACCCCAGTAAATCACCCTCAAGAGAACCCAACCGGAAGAATGAAACGCGTATTAAAGGCGATGATTTGGTCGTTTGTAGATTCGAATGAGGAAGAATGGTATATTCACCTCCATAAATTTAGATTCGCCTACAATACTGCGGTTAATACTACCACTAAAGTAATTCCGGCCTTTTTAAACTGTGGGCGGGAATTGCGGCCGAAAATAAGCTTCCGAAGAGAAGAAGAGAGCCCCGATGATATTCCAGAGTCCGATGGAGAGAAATAAGTAGGGCTTATGGAGCGCCTTAAAGAATTACGAGATCTCGTGACGCCTCATTTAGAAGAGGCCCGTGAAAAACAAACTCGTTATTACAACCAATAACGCCATGATTTTAAATACCAGATAGTAGATCAGGTTTTAAAGCGTTGGGCAGCATTATCCTTAAAGAAGAAAAAAATATTAGCAAAACTAAATTAGGGTTTTGATGGTCCTCTTCGACATGAATGGGAGGACTGTCCCCATAAGTTGACCTTGTTCTGCACGATATTTGGGCGTAAAGCGGTCCACCATTGTGTCTGTGGTTGCTCTGTGTGGACCTCTCGATCGCAGAACCCCCTGAGGGAGAAGAAAGGAAGGCAGACTGCGGGCAGTTTTCGCCATCATATGTCATTTGTGCCTTGTCACAATTGTGAAAAGAAGGGCATATGTTGCAATGGTGTCCGGATCCCCTCAATCTTTTCCGTGTGTTCTGTGGACAGGAGGAGACGCATTGCTGGGACTGCTCCTACTGCAATCGGGGTGGATTTCGCCACCAGAAATACTAGGGAAGGACTCTAGTGACTAACCACGACTTTTTGCCAGGGGCGGTCTCTTTTGTTTTTCCTTACACCTCCGTGTATCCTCTCTTGTATCTCCGCTTTGGAGTGGGTGATTTTAAGCTTCTTTTTAACTTTGATTTAGGAATTAAGGTACGCAATTAGGCCACCTACCACATGGGTTGTTCTGCTGCAGTAACAGAGGGGAAAACCCGCAGGGTTATAGGCATTTCCTAGGTAGAGAGAGAAAGAGTGAGGGTCACCATTGCTAATTATTTTCTTTTTATTTATTTTTGTTTTATTTTTTTTCTGCAATTCAGCTAGTTTTGGAGATCAGAGAGAGATGGAAGAAGGAGTTACTTCGCTTGGAGTATCAACAACCGTCTATGATTGACAGCGCGGTCGACGAGGAGGACGGACAGGTTAAAGTCGCACAAGTGCAGACGCAGCCGAGGATTTTTACCTGGAGTGGAATGTGGATAAGATTCACGCATTCTAGACACTGTTCCTGGTGGGATTCAAATCTCACCATTCAGGATTTGACGCAGTCCACCTATCACTATCTATTGGGTGCGAGGGTCCCGAAATCTCCCTCCATACGCCATGACACTGCGATAACACAGTAGACACATTCTGACCACCTGCGCAGGAGGGGAGAAATTGCGCCGCCTACGTATCGTCGAGCGAAGGAAAGTCGTTGTCTTTTGTCGGTTAAGTCTTGTGCAAAACAGTACGCTATTTTGCTTATTTTTGTCACAGAGTGGTAATAGTTGCTTTTCTTAAGTGAATCTTAATCTACAGAATTTTTTGTCTTGTTGATTTTCCTAGACGTCTTTTCAAGAATTAACTATAAACAAAAAGGGAAACAAAAAGTTTTTTTTCTTTCTTTTTAGCATTTCTAATCGTCAAGAGTGACAATGTTCTTTGTTTTCTCTCTCCTTAATGAGCCTAATATTGTTACTGGTTAAAATAAATGATATCTTATAGTTACATCGTATAACGTGTGATTTTTTTTAATAGACCTCATAGATATGTCTTTCTTAGAGAACTTCAGGTGTCTGCGCCACTCTCCAGTAATGATTTGCTACGTCGATGCAAATGAATTGCTACGTCGGTTTTAGTGAGGTGAAAATGTAATCTAAAAAACACAACTATTTTTTTTCTCTATTAGAGAAAAATTTTCTTTAATTTAAAATCATTTGCATAACAAAATTACAAATATGCTCCAAAATAACTTTACCGAGACATACTGTAAAGTGTGCAGAAAGGCATTAAGAGCCCATGCTTCTGATTAGGAAAAGCACTTAAAGACTAAAGATCATGTTGATAAAATGAGTAAGATCAACAATAACAGCACATCATGAAGTAGTATTTGGAGAGTTGGACAAAATAAGAAAATACCTGTCTACATTGCGTGCCATTCAACGGCAAAAAGCTATGACGATTTATGTTAGATTTTTCGTGATCTGGAAAAAGGGAACAGTTTGGAAAATTTTTAAATGCACACGACAACATTCGCTGATATTATTCAACATGTTATTTCTCCTTGCATGCTGAAAAAGTCAGTCAAAAATGTCGATGATACATCATATTCCTTAACTGTAGATGAATCTACTGATGTTTCTGTTTTTAAGTACTTGTGCCTATGCATTAAATATTTCAGCAGAGATCAAAATCGATTTATAACTCATTACATGGGGATAATATCAGTTGAATCTACTACGCACGATATTTTGAATATTAAATTATATTATGTATTGTAGGAAGCTGTTCAGAACACCCTAGAAGAGATAGGTCTTAATAAAGAAAAAAAGATTGGACTCGGAGCAGATGGGAGGTTTTACTTATGTGGGAATAATCATTCTTTATTCGCATTATTAAAACGGAAAGATCCCAACTTGCAATTATGAAGATGTGTTTGTCACTATTTAGATAACTGTGTCTCAAAAGCATCTGAAGAGTTTCCAGGAACGACTGATTTGCTTTCAAGAGAAATATGCACCTCCATCTGAGGAAGACGAGGAAAGAAGACGGTTTCATTTGTTTGTTAAACTGTGTGACACAAGATGATTAGCAAGATGCGATTGCGTAATTATTGCATTATATAACTGGATTAAGCTAAAGCTTCATTTTAAGCTGATAGTTTAGAGGGGAAAGTGTTATTCTGCTAGGCTTCTAAGACAAGCGTTAAACGACAGCACAAACTATCTCTATTTAAAAATGTGACACCAACTTCAGTAGAGGTCCAACGTGTAAACTTGCTAATTCAAAGAGATGATGTTGATCTGTATCGAACCTATGATAACTTCAGCAGTTTAGTGATGCTATTTGCGATCAAAATCGTTTTGCGATAAGAGAATCCTAACCGTGCTGCAAGCTTTTGATAACGAATTGGCATATAAACTAGTTTCTCAAGTGGACTCTGGAATAGAGTATATTCAAGCGTTACAAGCATACCCAGTCACAACAGAACAAAAAACTTAAATCGAGGACCGAGCTTTCAGTTATCTTAAAAGATTATGCGTTAAAATTGCGGAAAGGATTCGGAAAAATCTTAAACAGTTTCAGGGCTCAAACATTCTTGTATCCGGCGTTTTTTTTAATCAAGCGCAGCGACCTGCCTTTAAAAATCTAGCATTTATTGATAATGTCCATTTTATTACTTGATGCAATTCTAGGAATCAGAATTACATTTTACGTTAACAACATGTGCTGTAAAGATTGTATACCTATACGAGCAATATTTGATAAGTGCATTTATCGTGTAGTTTATCCATTTAAGAATAAGAACGACGAAGAGAAAGACGATAAAGGGGAGAAGATTGTATTTGAAAGTGTACAACATTTCGAACTTCATGTTATTCATTTATTGGACCCCAGCGTTTAATATACAAAACACAGTTAGAGCTAACACTAATAGGGCAGCAACTAGAACTCGAATAGATTGGTTAGCTGAACTCTAAATAAGGACAGATACTGGTAGAGGGGTCGTGTTCCAATCAGTTGGAAAACTAGACTTTAAAATAATATTAAAGCTGATTAATTATTATATTCAAGGGAATTTGTTGTACACTTATTTAAAATTTGAACCCTGGTGTTAATTAGGAATTCTTATCAGCATTTTAAAATATATAAATCTCAATAATTCTTAAATTCCAAAACAAAAATTACAAAGGATTAGGGGAAGGATTGAAAATAATTCAATTGCAGAGGGGGAAGCCTATTTTTGAAAATAGGCTCTTAGGCATGAATAAGTACATGTAGGTAGAAGGGGAGTGATATCTCATTATACAATTTTAGAGCAACTTCCTAAACAGATAACTACCTGAAAAATTTCCATGTAAAAACTATATGAGGGGATCAATAATCGGGGTGGAAGGGGGAAGTTTACTCAACGACATTATTTGGACTGACTACATTATTTCACAAATTTGGCCTTAAAGCAAGGTTGGTCTTGGAACTACGGGGTGTAATCCCTTATGGTAGATGCGCCGCTGGCCCATCGTGGTTTACCTTCGGTCTCTTAAATAGCCTTATTGGCTCTTTCTACTTTTACTTTTTCAAGGATTAAGATGGCTTTCCACGAAAGTGCCCTTCTACCTCAAAAATGGTCGTGTAGAAAAAGAAAAAGACCCACCAGTAAAGTCAGAATTAATTTCTGTGGAACATCCGCCTATCTCAGCATCCTTCGCTCTTTCTCTCAATCTACGCCACAAGCATACGTTCTATTAGGACGAGCGTAAATGACTTCCGTTTTTTTAGATATTTATTTTGCTTTCTTCAAATGAAAGAATGATATTAATTTATTATGTATTCACCACGGTTTTTATGTATGAACTTCTCTCATCTCCCTGGCAGCTTATCAATTCCTTCATTGTAAAATTTGGCTGTTTTATATTGGAAGAAATTTTCGACGGCCGCGACTGACTGGCTCTTTAAAATTGAAAGTTTTTTTATTCAAACAGTTTTATAAGAAAAGAAAAAGGTGGTATTTTGTCAGGATAAGGTTCGGGGAGTAAGCTGGGTGTAGAAAGCACCTTGCCCCGAAAGACTGACAGCTTTCCTGTTCCTGGCGAAACTTTTTAAATGGAAAAACTTTCAATTTTGAAGAGAAAGTCAACCAAGGCTGTCGAAAATTTTTTCAATCTAAACCAGCCAGATTTTACCAGGAAGGAACTGATGAACTGCCAGGAAGATGGGAGAAAGTCATACATAATCGTGGTTAATACTTAATATATTAGTATCATTGTTTTATTTAAAGAAAGAAAAATAAATATCTTATAAAAAACGTAAGTCATTTATGACTCCACCTAGTACAGTTCTCACAAAAAGCTCCCATGAAAAACGACGCTCTTCATAACAGAGCGTTTGGGAACGTTTCGCTTGAACCAGCGGACGTGTCAGTGGTGGTCTTTGCGTGCCTAGCAGACGTGGCCGAACGGGTACTAGGGGCTCTAAGCTTGCCGAGTATTCACGTTGAAACACGCTACGTCTTTCTACGACAGATCTCGTTCATCAAGAGTTCACCATTGGCACTCCGTGTGCGTCCCACGGTAAAACTGCTATCCCCAGCGGTTCCCGAACCGGTACCTTCTACTACCAGTAACGCATAAATTTCCGTCGCTTCTACCTCGACACAGCAACGAATTGCTATCACAGTGTGTTCACTCTGCGAGACTTCTTCTTTCTTTCTACCCACTCTCCACTACGCCAGGGATGGGGAAAAAATAGCCTAGGTCCGGAGAGAATTTACTGCAAGCTAATAAAGCGTGACCTATTTGGCCATGGCTATGTAGAGTAATAGTTTTAGGACTTGTAGTGTATCGTCGAGATATAATATTGTGTCATGGTCTAACGTTTTTGGTTAGGAAAACGAATTGGATTGGAAAAAAGAGAGCTTATCGTACGCGAGGTAGATGGAAGCACAAGAAGGGGGAATTAAAGAGCACGAAATTTAGCGAATGCGACTACAAGGGGGAATAGAATGAACTACATTGCACTGAGCAGACCTCGCCTTTCCCTTGACCCCCCTGATCATAATTTTCTTTCCTTACTTTAAGCATTACTTTTTGTATTTAAAATATAATTTATATAAAAGAAAAATGATTTCTTAAATATGCTTGCAGAAATTGATGTTTGCACTACAATATTATTAAATCAAAATCAAGTGTCATCTTATGCAACTTTCGAGGTTAAAATTGAGGCTTGAACCAATGAAAATTTGTTCCACGAAACTTGTATCAACAAAAAAGAGTTAAAATTATAATTATCATCATCAGGAGCAAACATTGTTTAAATAATCACCCTTCTTTAATATAAAATATACGAAAAGTTCTTAAATTTTCTGCGTTGCTACTACGTGCAACGACACACCGAGTTGACAAGTCCCATGAATCCTGTACAGCCGCAACTATTTTTGCATATTTTTGAAAAGCATGCGCCGCCTATTGGGAATAGAAATAACTATAATTGGTCTCACTTTTCCCCATTAGAGTGAACGCGCTATGATTGCTAGCGTTATGTCAACGCAACAGCCAGTCACCGTCGCCAAATTAAGCTCGGACGAAGACGTATTAGTTTTATCGAACGATCGCTCGCCAGAGTGTATTTCACACTGTCTCTGCTAGCTCTCTGCCATCTAAACGCTTCAAAGGTTCGGACTCAACCTTTCCCACGTCGCAATTTGCAGTTTTAACGTTTCTTGTCTTCGTTGTTTTTCGCGTTACAACCAATATTTGAGCCACACTCAATCTCCTTTTACTCTCACTCTCTATGGACGGCCTGACTACCAGGCAACGTTTGAACAAGGGTGATATTAAAAGGGTTAACCTACCGCCGCCTTCTAGCCAACAAAATATGATGCAAGGCATGAATGAACTCGAAGCCTAAGTAATTTTATCTTGAAACACGTGGACTCGAAAGTTTTGAAAATGCTTTAAATCAAACTTTCTTTTTATACTTTTTAAAAGTATTCCAAAGCAGAATTCAATCCACGTAGTCTTTCAAAGTTATCCGATGTACATATTCTTTCCTTGAATTCACTGAGTCCCGAAACCTGAAAATTTTAATAAAACTGCGATAGTCAATTTTCACATTAAACTAATACGTTATCAGTATGATGGCAATGTAAAAAGACTAGGATAATAAGAATAAGGAAAATCAAAACTTTAGCTGAAACATAAAAAAAGATCAAGATCCTACATGATCAGACCAGTTTAATAGAGAGCGTATTTTCCTAAATATATAGTTAAATTAGGATTCGTGATGTTCGGGAAATCCGTCCGTCTAATAGACATGAATTGTGACGAGTCGTGCGCTCCAAGTTTTACATTCGCAATTATTTACCCATTCAGTTTTTTTTTAAAGTTTGAATAGAAAACTTCCTTATAGTTTTTTGAACAACTGCTTTTAGAAAGTTTATATTTGCTTAAAGTTAGCTCAATACACGAAGCGATCGAAGATCATATGGAATTACATTTGCAGTGGCCTAGAAAACAATTTTTGATTTTTTCTATAAATGATCATATGAAGTTTTCACTAATTTCATCATTCTAAGGATACTTTGGAGAGTCTTGTCTCTAAATTTCATACACAAATTCTAAATCTATAGATGTGACGACGAGCGAGACAAAAAATTAATTACAAATTGACTTCAAAAGATAGAGGAATAAAGATGCGCCTTGTAATTTCCTATAAGAATGTATTCTTCAAAAATCCAATTTGCTAAATTTCCATTTTTAATTGCCAGAGCTCAACCTCCCCTCAAATTTAATGACTTATGCCCCGTTCTGGAATCAGGGTGATCAATTGTTTTTCCTTCTAAAATCCATAAATATACCATTACTAGTTGTTGACCTTATTAAGGGCATGTGATACTTCGTTGTATGGTAAATCGGGTTCACTTCCCTCAGCTTTTTTTCACAAAAATGAAAATGTTTGAAACTGAAAGCGGAGATGCTATAAAATATTATAGCGGATGTCCCTGGACTGTTTTTTAGGGAATATAACAAAAAAATGTATTGTACTAAATAAATACAAATGTTATACATGTGCACTATTGTCAGGTTAGGATTGTTTTACAGCTCTCTGTCATTCCGATAATGTGGGTCTCTGTCGTACCGATGCTTCGGTAGCTCTTACGAATAATTATGGGAGAGAATTGTAACACAAATGACATAAAAATACGCACACTCACATCAAATTTAGAAAAATTTAAATTTTTTTAATTAAAACATAAAAAAGAGTCCGGCAACGTCCTTTAGCATGTTCGCTATCATTCCTTAGATTCAGACGAAAATATCTTTATTATTATAAGAAAAAAGCCGCGGGAATCTAAAACTTATTTTTCTGAGTATCGCGAGCCCTTAAATTCTACAAATTTTTCCAAAGAGATCACAAAAATAAATAAAAATCAACTGAAATAGCATTTGGTTCGAAAAGATTTAATATAGTATTTTTAAACATTCATGTTTTTTGACTATGTACGGAACATGTTTCATGAGATTTTCAAGATTTATGAGCTTCAAAGTAAAGAAAATTTGGTTTGTATCTCTAAAATTAAAGACATATGATTTTAACTATCCAAAATCTCATTTTTCTTGAAAAGAGTCAAAATATGAATAGCAACTGTTCTTAAAAATTGTTCCGTTTCCTGAAACCTATGAGAATATACCCTTACCAGTTGCATATCGTGTGTATTTTAACAAACATTTTCAAACAAACTATCAAATAAATTTAGCTTTAACGGATCTCGTCTAGACTACAATAGAGGCTTAAAATGGCTCCTTGACATCCTCCTCTTCTAGTTAAAGCATCGAGGACAAGAATATCAATGTAGGCTCTCAGCACCAGAACGCGCTTGATGTCTATTTCCCCTATATCCTTCTCATGTACTTTGATCACCTTGTCATTATTAAGGAACTTAGCTGCGAGTTCTACAAGGAAAATACCATTCTTAAGCTCCCAAATCGATGAGACTTTAGCTCTAATTTCTTGGCTGATCCGCCCCTAAGCTAGTATCCGTTCATCGTTCGTATAAGTCTGCGACTTCCTCCTCATTTAGGTGAAGCTGTTTCTAAAAGGAGTGTGGTTTTTCTCCACACGCTTCCCGTCCTTTGTATTGTTTAGCGTTAGCTAAGTACTTGTAGGTCTTTCTTAGGCTCCACCTGAGAAGAAGTTCTTGCGTTCTTAATTTTACCTCTAGCCATAACAAGTTCTTTGCCGATGATTTTTTCTGCATCCGCATTCTTCCTAATATCCTGTTGGGTGTTAGGTACCTTTTTGCAGGCTGAATTTGATGAATTTGATCCAACAGTTCGATGTCTGCTGTCCTTTCTGCCTTCTTTTTCGCCGTTTGTTTATTAATATCCGCGTTCATAGCCTTGTTATCGTTGATTTTCCTACGGTCTCTACAGTAAAAAAAATCGATATGGAGAAAATTATTGAGGACTTATGTATCACATCGCCATTACGTATGAAATTTACAGCATCAAGGTAGGTCCACGTCGTGTTCCCAAAAATTTCAGTCTTGCAAATTAGATCTGATAGTTGCAAATAACATATTAGAGCTAGAAATAGAACAGATGTAAAAACTTGTGAATAAGGTAAAAAAAAAGGATTTAGAAAATGGAAAGAAGCATTAAGAGGCAGCAGAGAGTTTCAAAGAGAATAGAAGAATTATCTTGTGAATAGTCACGCAGATATGAATAAGAAACAGAGTGGCTCGAAGGACAAAGGTAGCCATACAACAATCACTAATACTATCTAATCGAAAAGAGGACGTGCTACTTACAGAGACAATTTAAAGATCATTAAAACTAATAGAACATTGGATATGATTTAAACTCTATCTGTCACTCTATCTCCTTATGCAAACATAATAAGAGATTCTTGAGAAAATATCTGCTGAAATATTTACAAATTTGCGAATATTGGTGATTTCGTCTTTCGTTTAGGAATTAAGATATATATTGTACAATAGTGCATATACGAGGGTGGATTGATAAGTTTCCGGCCTGACCAAGAGAGGGCGCCACTAGGCCTACCTTGAGGTGGCGTTCTATAGCACCATCCTTAGATAGCTTGTAGCTATAGTTTCAGCCCGATCGCCATGTTAGTTTAGGTTTCAGA
>NC_046657.1:112652144-112658430 GCF_010883055.1 Belonocnema kinseyi | reverse complement strand
CAGCCTTGGAGGAGATTATGTTGAGAAATAAAAAAAAAAATTCTTAAAAACGTTGTTTTTCTTGGTCAGGCCGGAAACTTATCAATCCACCCTCGTACAAATCATGGATAGAAACGACGAATCTAAGTACAGCAGCATTCATTTGGAAAGTGTAATTAATATATGCAACTGCTACTAAGGTTTCGTAACAGGAAAGAGGATGGGTTGACTTGATAGTGGCTCTACCTAGAATAAAATATCCTGCATAGTCTGTCTTATCAGATTACGAAGACATATTTTTAGAGATATGAAAGCAATAACATGTTCTGCGGAAATATAAAGGGATATCTTTAGACAGAAAAGTAAATGACAGGGGTACATTTGCAACCAACTTCGTAGAAAACAACGAGTTGCTGTTATGTAATGGTAGATCAGTCAGCGACTACCCAATAATTAACAACAATTAATATTGGTTTTCTCTATCTTCAAGTGATTTTCTTGGGAATGCCGAAGTTTTACAATTTCTTACTAACGCGGGTCATCTACCAATAAGTCAGTTAGATCTGCTTCCTCGTTCCCGCTAGCATCGACTGCAACATGTATTCTGGATGGAAACTGATTTTCAATATTTCCAAAATGAATAATTAAAAAATTATACGACATGACAAACAGAAGTAGGGAAGGGGATGAGGAAAAGGATTTTTATCTTTCAAATAAAGCACTAGTTCCAACACTAAGGGAAAGAAACATTTGAGGTAGAGTGTAATGTAAATAAAAGTATACTTTAGTTTGACAAAGGATTACCATGATGCAAAACGCAAATCATCATTAGCTTGTCATAAATATAAAAACTCAGGATCTGTTATAAATGAGCACGGTGAATGAGAAATTGATTACTGCCAAAAGCTCATCTCCCCCTGTGTGTTATGATTAATTTAGAATAAATTGTCTTTGTTAGTTATTAGTAAGGAAAGGTGCTCGGCCCACACACCATTCCTTTATTGATTAGAGATTTTAGACCATTTTTAAATTTTCAAGAGTGTAAGTGTCTCACTATCAACAGCATAGTTGAAGTCTTTTTGTTCGCTCATGCAGGCGATATTGTTTTACTGCCAGACACTTTGTTGGAATTAGCTAAAGAATTAGACGCATTAAGTCTTAACTGTGAACAAAATTCTCTGGCAATCAAACTTAGAGAAAATAAAATAGATGCTACAAATCCGCACACAGGCTGCGGAATCAATTATAATTAATTTTGCTCGTTCAAGGAGGCTGCTAAGAAATCAGGGGATTCAAAAATTATTGATAATTTTTTATGTAGATTTCTTGCATTACAAATAAGTATATTGAATCATATTTAAGAAAAAATATTTTTTAACAAGTCACAATTTTTTAAATATAAACTAAAATTTTTTCACAGGCACAAAATGTTGAAATATCAAATGTTTCTAACGTTTTGATACCCTGGGTTTCATGTACGTGAAATCTGTAAGCATACTGCCTCTTCATTACTCGCGAATTATTTCTTTAAATTGAATGAAAAAAAGTATTATGCACTCAATATATTTTATATTACTTCAGTGGAGTGAAAACAAGTTTTTTCAACGTGTCAAAATATGCAAAATATTTACTAATTTAGATTTTCAAAAAAACATTTAAAAATATAATATTCAAATAGGGAGGATTAGCCACGAGAGTTTTGAACATAAATGATAAAAAACATCTGGAAATACAACCATCTCTTATTTGATATGATGGCAAAATTCCACAATCTTATTTAAAAGTCAAGAATTTGTTTACAGCATTTTAGAAGATTGGAAAGTATTTAATAATATACCATAGAATATTTATTTCTTTACTGGAATTTACATTATTTCAATTGATTTAAAGCAATATTTCATGCAGAGTCTACGATTTTAAGGGATTTAAAGAATTGAATGCGAAGTTTGCATCAATTTTTCAGAGAAGCTAAACCCACTCCTAAATATAATAAGGATCATTTACCATCTTTATCTGAAAGACAGTATTTGTTTTTAAGCCTAAGAATGGCTTATTGTGAGATTACGAAGAAAGTATTTATGTTGCTAAGTCAGGTTTCGGAAATTTTGATCAAAATTAAGAAAAGTTTACATGCTAATGCAATAAAACTATACTGACGTGAGATTTTATAAAGATTTGATTTATATACATTTGATTTACAAAATTATCTGAGTTTCTCGAGGTGAAATAATATAAATCATGCACGTCTCTAAAAAAGAGAGTTCTAAATCTTTATTTAATTTAGATTTTTATATAATATTTATAATGACAATGAGATTATTATTTGTGTTTCTTTCAGCTTTTGTGTAAACCTTAAACAATATATTGCGTTATCGATTATGCCTTGATATCACATTCATAATTTCGCAATAAAACAATGTTTACTGTATATTAAGTTCTTTTGTGGATTTTAAACATTTTATGCGCTTGAGGGACAATTATGATGTATGTATAAGCAGAATAAGTATAAAATATAACTTTGAGCTAACTATTAACGACTATAGTATACGTAGATTCTGATGAAATAGTAGAATATTCACTAGTTACAACTTTTAACCTAATCATTCATCAATACACAGTAAACAGTTTTTAATCTACTTAGAAAAAAAATGAAGATTTTTTATATTGTGGTCATCATATTGGTAGTCATCTTTAATTCAATTGGTAAATATAATAATAATATATAATATAATAATGTAATATAATTAAATATATAAATAATAAAATAATAATATAATAAATAATAATATATTAACGAGCCAATTCAGGAAGCGAGCGACTAAAAACCCGTGGATTGGCAGTTAGTAGCTCTAAGAAAGCATCCAGAGGTGACTGTTGTCACCTCCAACGCTCGTGGCCGCTCGTAATTGAATACCTATAACATCATCGCAGGAGGTTTTAACCACCGTATTAAATTATTTGAATTAACTTATAACTTGACTTAATCCGTGGCTATGATGTATAACCGGGGTTACACGAGTAAAAGTTTAATAAAAGCACTGTGACATAATAACAAGAGATATTTCGGTTTTCACTCGTGTAAAAAACTTCGAATTTTGCAGGCGTTTCGTGAACATTGTAGTTCACTTCTTCAGGGCTGACCTGAAACTGAGATATCAGGTTATGTTATTCTTATGTATACTCTCTATGATGCCTGTGATTAGCCAGAGCGCCCCACCGTGGGGACTGATCGAACCTGATTGAACCTGTTGTCCTGTCAAATAAAATGGTATGTCCTGTTTCGTTATGATGTTCAGCTAGTACCGATTGCGTGAAATGTTTTAGCCTGACTTTACTCTCATGTTCCTTTATACGTTGGCTCACTCTCTCCCGGTTTCTCCAATATAGACGTGGGTTTTCTGTAAACTTCATGTCTTAATGTGTTGTCAGATTTTTTGTAAACTAATACGTCTAAGAAAAGCAAGTTTCCGTTTCGTTCTATTTCCATGGTGAACTGCACTGTTAGAAAAAATTCGTACAACTTCACACCGAAGTGCGAAGTTGTAATGATACGGTGCGATATTTTGGTGCGAAAAAGCATTTCTTCTACTAAAATATACTTCTCCGGTGTAAAGTTGGTACGTTTACGAACTCTCAACTTCCCAGTGTTTAAAATACTAACGAATCACACCAAGGAGATGTGAAAGTCTTAATCTAAACTTATAGTTTCACTGAAAAGTGTGGAATCAAACACTAAGCCGTAGCGAAAATAGTACATTTCGATACGTGTGTGAGAGGTGATTATTTAGCGAATCATACGTTTTCCGCACTAGCGAATCGAGTGAGAAAAGTCTCATTCGCTAAAATTCACCTCTTACACAAATACCGAACAGTATTTAATACCACGAAAGGCGAAAAAACTTGTTAAAGTTGAGATTTTGAGGTTAGAGTGGTATAAACATACAATCGATACCATACGGTGCGAAAACTAACCCCGATAAGTTACTTTGCGCGCGCACGCGCAGTTAACTTGTGTAGGCTTTTGCGATCTAAAGAAGTTAGAAAATAAAATTATAATTAAAAAGATAATTTTTCAAGAAAAAAATGTCAACAATTGAAACTACAACAAAATAGTCTAATTTTCAAACAAAGAAATGAATTTACGTACAAAAAGACTTATTCCAAAGAAGACAAAATTGCAATAAAATACATGAATATTCAACCACATAGTTGAATTTCAACTGAAAAATAATGTTTCAAGGAAAAACTCAATAGTTACATTTTCAGTTAAAAACAATTACCAAACCCAAAAAAACAAAGTTTCAAACAAATATTTGCATTTTCAAGCAGAAAATGGAATTTACAAACAAATAATTTAATTTTCAAACCAATAATTTTCCACAGAAAACAGAAATTTAAAATTTTATGAAACAATTTTAAAACAACAACAAAAAACGAATTTTGAACAAAATAGATAAATTTTCAATGAAAAACAGTTACATTATCAATTGAAAAAAAAATTTACAACTAAAAAATGTTCATCAAATTAGTTTAATTTCCAAAAAACTACATGATCTTTCAACCATTTTATACGAAAAGAAGTTTAATCAAAACATGCATTTTAAACCAAAGGAATGAATTTTTAATTAAAGTAGATGAATTTTTAAACCAGAAAAATACATTTCTACTAAAAAAGGTTAATTTTTAACTGAGAATGGTCAATTTTCAGTATAAGAAAACATTTGTTCAACTAAAAAAAATCGAATTTTTAACAAAACAGTTGAATTATCAACCAAAAAATCAATTTTTAAACGAAAACAATTATTTCCCATCAAAAAAAGATGAATTTAAAACTAAAAAAATACTTTAAAAAACTTTGACAAAATGGTTAAATTTTCAAATGTAAAAATGAATATTAAACATTTTTACCAACAATGGAATGGAATGAATTCTGAAAGAAAATTGAAAAAGAACACAAAATTTTGTATTATTTTGTAAAAATTTTAAAAGGGGTGTAAAAGAGTGTGTAGAACATTTTTGCAATTTTACTATGTTATATATAATTTTAGAAAAAAAAAACAAGAACTTAATTCTTATCTAGCCTTCTCGCGCAATTTGTTGCCCAATTTTATTTAAAGTTTATGTTGGTTAAAAAATTGTGCTTTCCAATTTGAGTAAGTTTAGGAAATATTCAGAAATTTTGAAACAATTAAAAGATAACTAAAATTTGTAACAATTTGTTAAGAATTTGGTATGGTTTAACTTTAAACCATTTTATACCAAAGGAAAAGAAGTTTGATCAAAATATGCTTTTTCAACCAAAGAAATTAATTTTTGGTTAAAGTAGAGGAATTTCTAACAAGAAAAATAATTTTCTTCCAAAAACGATTAATTTTTAACTGAGAAAGGTCAATTTTCAAGCAAAAATAAAACAACATATTTTCAACAAAATTGTTCAATTTTCCAATTAAAAAAATTTTGAACTAAAAATGATACAGTTAAATTTTCAGAGTAGAAAATTATTTTTTAACTAAAAAAAAGCGAATTTTAAACAAAAATGTTACATTATGAACCAAAAATCCATTTTCAAAGAAGAAAAATCATTTTCTATTAGAAAAGGATGCATTTTCAACTGCAAAAATAGTTTTAAAAAAAAGTTTAACAAAATCGTTAAATTTTCAACTTTAGAAATTCTTAATCCTATATAAGAAAACTCGTAACCTCCACTAGTAGCGCATGGAGGCAGAATATTACATAGTGGATTTAAGCACATAATTTATGACGACTGGCGATCTCTGTTTTAAATGTATAAAATTAATCGAACTTAAAAATAGATTTCTACTTTTATCGAGCACCAAGAATTATTTTAATTTGTCCCTTTATTTTCACTTTCAATAGCAGCTGTTACTTTTAATAATAAATTTTTAATTGGTTTATTCAATGTTAAAATAATTAATAGATATATTTCGCAATCATCAAGTTTAATAATATTATTATATAAATTATAATTAAATTTTTTATCAAAACGTAAAGTTATTATAAGATAAATTACAATTATATAAATTTATTATATTAATGTTTTAATTATGTTAATAATTTAATGTTGAAAAACTCATTAATTTAAGATTCAAATTAAATAATATCGTATTAACTTAGGTCGGGGATAAAGAAAAAAGAGACCCAAGAAAGCAAAACAAACGCGAATAAAAATTGAGAACCTACAGAGACCGGATGTGCGAATAGATTTCCAAAATAAGATAATCGAAAGCATAGATAGGGCAACATGGGAGGACCGTATAAAAAACAAAAATATAGAGGGCGCCTGGGC
>NC_046657.1:112648181-112652044 GCF_010883055.1 Belonocnema kinseyi | reverse complement strand
AAAGTTTGAGAGTAGGAAAAAAAGTTTTCTGTGCATTTATTGACCTAGAAAAAGCTTTTGACAAGGTAGATAGAAGTAAACTTTAGGAAGTCCTGAAAGAGTATGGAGTCAATGGATGGATCATATAAGCTATAAAAACAATATATACAGGTAGCAAAGCGAGTGTAAGAGTGAATGGGAAACTGAGTGACTGTTTCGATATTAGACAAGGAGTTAGACAAGGATGCGTTATGTCTTCATGGTTATTTATATTATTTATGGACTATTAGACACATGGGAAAGAAATCGGTTAAGATGGTTCGCACATGTTGACAGAATGCCAAATGAACGACTAACGAAACAAGTGTATCAAGGTAAAGTAAATGGCAGCGTGCCCAGAGGTGGACCGCGGAAAGAATGGTTAGAATGTGTGAATGAGACCCTAGTTAGAAGAGACATAAGAAGTCACAGAAACACGAGAGCCTGCATGAAAAAATGCATGGACATAAAAGAAGCTAGAGAAGTATGCCAGGACAGCAAAGTATGGCGGCAAATAGTTAATAAAAAGAATGTCAGTAGAGTAAATGACGCCTGAAACAAAGACCTTGGCTACTAATGGACCCAAGTGGGGAACCTTACATAACGACTTCGTGAGTTTCTTCGCTTGGGGTGAATGCTAGAGAGATTGATCAACAACCTGGGTCGGAGCAGTGTTGCGGAACGAACGTGTTAGATCTCTTTTAGAAGGCTGTATTTATATGCGTCTTTATATTCTGAATTGTCTACTTGATTAAGTATAGTCAAAGATTAAGTTTCTCAAAGCTCTGTAGGCTTTGTGATACACATTCTCATCGTGACACTCGCGCTGCGCGCTCGATTTCCGACAGAAATTTGTAAACAGGTTTTGTTGGATTTTTTCTCGTAACTTTCGTCGCTTTTCCACACATTTTTTTTTTATTTTATTTTTTTTCAACGTTATTTTTCACGAATAAAACAAAAAGTAGGCGTCCTATCAAGGGGTTATTCTTAAAGAAACTGTAGATCTTTTTTGGGATAACCATTTTTGTTCATTCATATTTTTTCGTATCCTACATACTTTGTCCACAAAATGGAATTTTTTATTTTCCATTATTTTTTGTGCAACCAAAATTTGAATTTTCGATTTTTGAAGAAAATCCAAAAATTTGTTATGATAATCTTTTAGAGCTTTCAAAAATAAATGTTTTTCTTCTTATGACTTTTTTTCATATCGTGCGTTTTTCGGCTTCAAATTTTGATTTTCGTTTGATTAAAAAATTTTTGAAAACGCTAATACTCTGAGAATTTTCTTTTTATTGAAAAAAGTCATGAAGATAAATTGTTTGTTCTTTTTAATACTATAAATATCCGTACATAGAATTTTCAAATTCAGAAAAAAGTGGTCTCAAAAATCTTCAAAATGCGCTCACTTTTTGAATTTTCATCAAAAATGGCTGGTTCACGAACTCGTTCTTTCTTTTAGGACCTAAAAAAAGTGTGCTCAAGATGAATTTAATTCGTTCATTTTTTCGAGAGTTATCGTGTTTACGGACGGACGGACGGACGGACAGACAGACAGACAGACACCATCGTGAAAACCTGATTTTCGGATTCAGGGGGTCTCGAAACGTGGAGATCCTTTGAAAAAGTGTGATGTCAAATTTCCGACAATTCTAATACTTTCTCAATCATAAATGACGAGAATGTAAAAAAAAGTTGATTAAATTAATAGATATATTGCGAAATCATAAAATTTAATAATATTATTATATAAAATATAATTAAGAATTGGAGTTAAAACGTAAAGTTATTATAAGTTAAATTACAATTAAATAAATTTATTATATTAATTTTTTAATTATGTTAAAAATTTAATGTTCAAAAACTTATTATTGTTAGATTAAAATTAAATAATATCGTATTTTTATTTTAACGTTATCTAATCAAAATTTACTAACTATTTAATATTGGAGCTATATCAATTCTAAATTTTGCATAATTGAGTCATAAAAAAAAATTTTTTTTGTTCACCTTTTAGTTATAATAATAATATTTTCATGTATATGTATGCATATTCTAACTTTTTTAACTTAGCTAGAAAGCTTATATATAAATTAAATGTAGAGAAATTCAGTTTCAAATTTAAAAGAGAATATAATGTAAACATTATTTGAATATTTTCATTAAAACAATTGTGTAATGCTTTTTATGTTGTGAAATGATAAAATAATTATCAATTAATTTTACAAAAACTCACATTTTCTGGAATTAGTCAAAGAGTTTATTAATAAAGAAAAATTTTAGAAATGAAAGTTGAAATTAAAAAAAATGTATTGATTAAAAATTATTTAAAGGTTTTAGTGAGAATTATAGTTTAATGCTTCTTATTTTGTAAAATAACTAATTAATATATGCTGAATATTTTTTTTCGAACATTAAATTGAATAAAGATTAAAATTTATTACCTTAAATTTAATTAACATAAGTAACAAATAAATACATTATTTACTTGTAGGTTATATAATGGAACATTGAATATTATTTGCATAATATAAATTAATTTATTATTAAAGTACCTCTATTTTAATTAAGTAATATTTCGGAATTATGCTGGAGTTCTGATATTAATATTTTCATTCAATTTTCATAAACATATGTAAAATGTTCAAATTTTTCCCCTTAAATGAATATTAAGTCACTAAAAAATGAAATTTTTATAAATAACATTTAAAATTTGTTAAAAGATATATGAATATTTCAGTTAAATGAATTGTTTAATTATTTTTATGCTTTTAAATGACTGAATAATTTTTAATTGATTATATTACAAATCGAATTTCCACAAATAATTGCAAAAGAATATAATTATTTGAGGCTTTTTAAGTTATGAACTGTTTAATTTATTATTAGCTGATTAACTTTGTTCACAATGTTAAATCATATCCAGTTTAAATTTAAATTGTTTTAAATTAAGTAACCTGCATTGATTACAGTAGAGTCTCGCTTGTCCGAGCTATTGTGTACCGGCTCGGTGTAATAAACTGAAAGTAGAGACTTATAACGTAGAGAGTATATACATTATTAACAAATAAGAGTAGAGGTTTGGAAAAATCTGTTCTGGTTGGTTAAGAAAGTTCATATGTATGAATAATGAATAAGGGTTGAATCATACGAACTACTTTCGGGTTATAGCTCGGATAAGACGGGTAAACTATTTTTGTTTCAGCCTCATATAATCGCGAACTCGGATAATGCGGCCTCGGATAAGCGAGGTTCTACTGTATTTAGTTTCAGATTATGTATTTAAATATTAGCTGATACCTTTTGTATCGAAGTTTATTTTTTCTTTCAAACCTTTATATTTCAAGTATATGAATTTTTGTGATGATTGTGATAATTGCAAAATGAGATTCTGAATTTCATTTTCGAACTTATATTTACATATATTTTAATATAAAAAAATAATAATTTACAAGGTAATTAATAGATTAGAGGTATAAAAATGCTGCTTCAAATTTAAAGGAGAATATAATATAAACAATATTGGAGTGTAGAAATGAAAACAATTGCTTAATGCTTCTTATTTTGTAAACTGATCAATTAATTATGAAATTAAAAAGGATATATATATATAATTAAACATTTGTCATAAGGACAACCGCAGGATTTCGCCGGGAGCGGGTGCTAATCTGAAAAATTGCACCCGCTTCCAGCGAAATTGCGGTAAAATTTCAGCCATAACCACGCCTCGCAACCGTGAGATAGATGCTTTTTAGACTATTAGCAAGTGAAAGCTTGGCACCTCCAAGAGCGCCGATGATAAGGACGATCAGTTTAACAGAATATTCCGGGTACAATCGTTGCAA
>NC_046657.1:112633758-112648081 GCF_010883055.1 Belonocnema kinseyi | reverse complement strand
TATAATTGAATATTGAATATAGTGTGCATGATAAAAGTGAATCAATACTTCAAATACCACAGTTTTAATTAAATAATTTTTCACATGATTCTGATGTTGTGAAATGAGTATCTGCATTTAATTTTTATAAACGTGTTTTAATTTTGTTCCCGGATAAGTATCAAAAGTTGCCAAGCGATCAAATTTTCAAAAATGAAAGTGAAAATTACAAAAAGGGAGAGGGAAAATTATTTCAATTTTTAAATGAAAATTATAGATTAATTCTTTTTATGTTATAAACAGATTAATTAATTATTAGTTCATTAATACTTTTCACAGTTCTAATTACATAAAGATTAAATTTTAAAATTTAAATTTGAGTTAACAAATTGATGATGTAAGTGAATTTTATATTATTAAATTCCGGTTACAATTGATATAATAACATTTTATTCATATTTAAAATAAAACGTTTTTAATTTGATTATTTATTCAAATTTTTGTTTTGTTGTGAAATGAGTATCGGAATTATTATTATTTCACCACCAAGTAAAAATTATTTGAATAATTCATTATAAAAATAATTCTTTAACGCCTTGTATTTTATGAACAGAATAATTACTTCTTATTAGCTAATTAATTTTTTTACGATATTTGATTACATGAAAACTGCATTCATTGATATAAGATATGAACTTTTTAATAAAAACATATTTATATTTAACCTATTTCTATTAGAGTTATATAGTTTTTCAAAATGTTGATGTTTTCAAATGATTATATGAATTAAATTGTCAAAAATCAAATGTACACACTTTCTTCATCTTGGTTTGAATTTGTGAAAAAGTTTACTAATAAATTATACGTATAAAAAACATTAAGAAAAGTAAAATATAGAGTACAAATAAATTTATTATTTCAGTGAAATTATTTGATGCTTTTTATGTTGTGAACCATTAAATTAATTATTAGTTGATAATTTTCTTCACACTTTCTTCATGTTGATTTGAATTAGTGACAAAGGTTACTAATAAATTAGTCGTATGGAAATGCTGTATCAAAATTTAAAGGAGAATATACACATAACGTTAACATTATTTGAATTTTACGATGAAAATAATTGTATCATGTTTTTTATTTTGTGAACTGATTAATTCATTAACAACTGGTTCTACTAAAAGTTACATTTTCTGGAATCAGTTTAAAAGCTTAAGATTAAATAAAATATTTTTAAATAAAATATCAAGTGCGAAAACATATATAAAGTTAAAGTTTTTGAAATGTTTTATAAGAGAATTATATTTTAATGATTTTTCTTTTTTAAAATTGTCAATTGATTGTTAGGTAATTAACGTTTTCTGATAATTTAAGTAAATAAAGAGTAAAACTTAGTTCCTGAAATTTAAGTAACATAATTTAATTATTGCCTTAAAGGTTATATAATGGAATATTGAATATAATTTGAATATTAAAAGTTAATTTAAATTTGCAATTATATTATTTTAATTAGGTAATTTTTCAAATGATTCTGATATACTGAAATGTGTCTTTGCATTCGATTTTTCAAATCATATGAAAATAAATTTGATTTCTTTCTGAAATTAGTATCAAAAGTTACCAATAAAACAAATTTTCAAAAATGAATGTGATATGAAAAAAAAATGTAGAGTAAACGTTTTTCCTATGTTTGAATGAAAATGATTGTTGAATGCTTTTTAAGTTTTTTATTTTTTTTTACTTAATCCCTCCCTTTTACGGGTTTGAGGGCCTCCGCTCCCTGTACATATATTTACAATTCCATCCTTAGTCTAACTTAACTACTACTTATATTCTACTCTTTCGCATTACGCAGGATAAACAATAGTAACAGTAGTGATATTAATTCCTAAAATGAGCGAGCTTCCAGGGCTTCCGTTTCCTCTTACCATAAAAAATGCATTTTCCACGATATTGGAAACAATTTTCGTTTTTTACTGTCCCTTTTCATGATCACTCGTTTGGCTCTGCCCTCCTCCCTTGCTTTCCCTTACTTCATCCAATTTCTTCATCCACATCACTCCCTGTCCACTACCATTCAAGATCCATCTTACACACTCATCCAAACTCAACTGTCCCTCTTCCTCTCCTGTACATCTCTCTAATATATGTGCCCATGACTCCATTTCGTATTAACATACTCTACATAAATTCTCCTCTTCATTCATCCAATATCTGCATGCTCTCACTCCTTCTCCCATTATGAACCGTACAACTCTACTCCATTTTTCTTCCTTTTTTATTTTTTGCAGATATTCTGGTCGCATCAAACGCATCAAACAACCAGACCCTCATTCTCCAATCGTTCTTGAACCTTCTCTTCCCTATACCCCATACTTGGCCCATTACTTTACTCGCACATCCAATTCTTTTCCTCACCTGCAGCTCGTTTCCCCCTTCTGTCTCAAACCAAAAACCTAGGTAACAGAACTCCTCCACAATTTCCACTTTTTGTCCGTTCATCTTCCAAACGTAATTTATATTGCTCTTTCTATTTCTGAAACACATCACCTTTGTCTTATATACGTTCACCGTCAGCTCTTTTGTTCCCACATACTCTTCGAAGATTCTCATCATTAGGTTCATCCCCTTCTCATCATCTGCTAATAGAACTACATCGTCCACGTATGCTAGAGAGTAAAGTTTGCTATTACCCAAAACCGTTCCTCCTTTCCCTTTCTCCTTTAGCTTCTCCTCTAAGTCTGCCAATACGATACTAAATAGTAACGGACTCAAAGGGCACCCTTGCCTTAGACCTCGACTTGTCCAGAAAACCTGCCGTTTTTCTTTCCTATTTTCACACTAATCCTGGTTTCAGTAAAAATTTCCTTTATCCTCTCCACTAACTTTTCCTCTAACCCCTCTCTTTCATTGCCTGCCATAGTACTTTTCTATTCACTAAGTCAAACGCTGCTTTGAAATCTACGAACAAAGCGACTAGTCTCCCTTTCTTTCTCCCCAAATTTCTGTTAACTAAACAGTTAAGTACGCAGATTTCTGCATATATTTTATAGCCGACTGACATGAGAGTGATCCCTCTGTATTTGTCTACCTTCTTTCCTTCCCCTTTCTTGACAAGCGGTACCACCAGTCCCGTCCTCCACTCTTCCGGCCAACTTTCCCCTTTCCATACCTTGTTGCAGATCTTCCACATCCCATCCCTGATCCCTTCTCCTCGAAACTTCATCGCTTCGTTCTCCATCCCATCTTCTCCCGTCGCCTTGTTTCTTTTTAACCTATTTATTGCCTCATCCACTTCTTCTCTTGTTATCTCGTTCCCTTCCTCCATTTCTCCTTGTAGTATCCTATACCTTTCCCCTTTGATCTTATTTTGCTCTCCCCTTAATAGACCCTTAAAATAATCCGTCCATTCCTCCATTTCTATTTCTTCGTTAACGCCCTTCCTTTCCCCTCTATCCCTATTTATCACATCCCACACTCTACCTTCTTTGATCGATTTTGCTACCTCTGTCTTATATTCTTCCTTTCCCCTCTGTCTTTTTATTTCCAGCATCTTCTCATGTTCTTTTTTCCTCCTGTTATACTCCTCCTTCTCCATTTCCCCTCTTCTCCATTTGCTCACACACTCTTTTATTCTCTCTTTACTCTCCCAGCATTCCTCGTCCCACGAGCCTCTCTTTCCCCCTACTCTTTCTTTATTAGTACCCAGCTCATCCTTTACCTTTTCAATGGACCCCTTCAACCTTTCAATCAACGAGTCCATTCCCTCCTCTTTTCATACCTAACCTTCTCCTTTTCCATCTTTTGTTTAAACTCTTTTAATTTATCTACCCCCCAGATACCCATTTTCGTGTTTCGTTCGCACCCTTTTTCCTTTCTCCCTCTGCCGCGCTTACTGACGCCTTTTCTTATTGTAACTATGACCGGGAAGTGCTCGGACCCTATCTCATTCCCTTCCTTCATACTCCCTATCATATGCCGCATTCTTTCTTCAGCCAAGATGTAGTCTATTGCTGTTGCTCCCTTTCTTATGAATGTGATCTCCCCTTCCTCATCTCCTTTTATATTGCCATTGCATATAAGCTATCCTGTTTCTCCTATCATGTCTAGTAACTTCCTCCCCTCCCTGTCCGTCTCTCTGTGTTTGGAGTTCTTTATAAATGCCTCCTTTTCTTCATCCCATAACCCTCCCCCTTGTTCACCAGTCCATGCATTAAAGTCCCCTCCTATTAAAACCATTTCTTCCTTCTTTTCCTCCATCCACCTCCTTATTACTCTCCAGCCTCCCTCTTCCCTTCTTCTTCTTTATATACACACCACTGCTATTTCTACTTTCCCAATTATAATTTTTCTTATCATTGTTCCATCCTTTTCCTTTATGTTCCCATCTTTTCTCCCTTTTACTGCTAATTCTTTTTTCACCCCTGACACCATGCCGCCCATCCCTCTCCCTTTAACGTGTTCTTTTCTTACTTCTTGCATTGTCCACACATAACCTTTCGTTAACAGCTTTTTTATTCCCTTCCAGTCCTTCTCATCTGCCCAAGTTTCACTCATCATAATCACATCCCACTTTTCTAACTCCTCCTAAAATCCTTTATTCTTGTTCTTCAAACCCCTCTGATTTATTTCTAGATACTTTTCCGTCTCCCTTCCCCCTACCTTTCTCAAGACTTTTTCGTTTTTTCCTTAATTCTTCCAATTCTTCATCCCAGCACCATTCCTCCCCATTTATCCATAACCTGTCTCTTCCTATCCATACCATATGGCCCCTTTTCCTCTCTACCCAAGCCCTCTGCTCTATTTGCCATCTCCTTTTCCTCTCCCTCCATGTCAGATTTTCTTCAATTCTTTCCCTTCTTCCTCTCAATAATTTTTTTCACTCCATAATTTTCTTTTTCTCCTCCTCACTCCCCACTTTTACTAGAAACATTCCTTCTTTTCCTTCCTTTGTCCCTCCTATTCTCTTGACTCCATCTACCCTTACCTGCACTCTAATATCTCGAAAAAGATTTGTTATTTCCACTTCTCCTGTTTCACTCTCCACTTTTAATCTCTTGACTACTTGGTTATTTTTCCTCTTTGCCCTTTCTTCCCCTTCTAATCTTCTTTCGATCTCATTGAGTCTTTTCCTCAATCTTTCATTCTCACTTCGGATGTTCTTTTCATTCCCTTGAACTATATCCTCATTTTATGTTTTTCCCCCATATGTTCATTCCTAATTTCTTGACTGGATACCCGCTCTTCTGTTTTATTTCTTTAGATCTCTGTTCGTCAACCTCTCTCTGTCTATTCTCAATGCTCTCTAGCTTACCCCAAACCTTGCCTTTCTTCTCCTTCCAACGTTTATCCCATTCTTCCCATTTTTCTCTGACCTTTTTTACTTCCCCCCTTACATCGTTTCCCTGCCTATTTATATCCCTATTCATATCATCCAATCTCTTTCTTGCTTCCTCTCTAAACCCTTTAATGAGAGCTTCCAATTTTTCAAACATCCCCCATCCCCCCCTCTCTCTCTCTCTCTCTGGTGTTTTCCTTTTAATTCTAACTCTCTTGTTCTCCTGGTCCCTTTCTACCTCATCTTCCCCAGCCACTCTTTTCCTTTTTTCCTCCCCTTCACTGCTAGTCGCGCTTGCCTTTTTTTGCCATTCGTCCAGACTTCTGTTCGAACCCGCGTTGCTTAGCTTTTTAAGGCGCTGTAAATTTGAGGGCCTTCCCCGTTGCTTGCCCGTACCTGAGTCCTAACCTCAAAAGCTTCAAACGCTCCATATTTTCACTTAAAACCACTCACTTTCACCCTTCACACCTTTGCCTTCACTCACCCTTCTTCCTTTACACTCGATCTCCGCACTTTCTGCCTTTTCTGCATCCACTCACCCTTATTTCCTTCACCAAAGCCAAAAATACACCACTTGACAAAAAGAGTTCTTTCGCGATCGGTACCGGAAACGGAAGCCAATGCTTTTTAAGTTATCATTTATCAAAAAATCAATGCATTGTTAGATGACTAATTTTTTCACAACACCGAAATAGATAAAGATTCAATTATAAATTTTATTGCTACCATATTATAATTCCGTAGTTTTTAAGAAGAAAAAAATGTTTTCTTTTTTTACATCTGGGTAATCGGTTTTTTAATTTTTAAGAGATAAGTGAAATAAAATGATCGAAAGAACTTATTTTAAGAATTAAAACAATAAAAGCGTCTTAATCAAAATTGATAAAAAATAACATGGATGATTTTAATGAAATTATTTCCATTTTCCGTGATTTAATTCAAATTTAGGTAAACTTAATTTTTTAGGGCGTCAAGAAAAGGAAAAATATATAGTTTAGTTTCATGGGAAAATTTCAAACAATTTTTTACTAATAATTTTCAAAAGCTCATGAAAAAAGATTCAAAAACTTTTCATATTATTTTATAAAGAAAAAAAAGGGTTAACAAGTGTTTAAAGCAACATCGTACCAAAATAAATAATTTTAGAACAAATTTTAGTAAATTTAAGACATATTTACAAGTTTTAATTTAATTAATTTGAAAAATGAGCTTCAGCAGAAAATTCCAAAAAGATTATAAAACATCAAATATTTCCTTAAATTTCGAGAAAGAGTACAAGATTTTAAAGCAAAATGTCTAAATTTTGTAACATTAAACAATAAACAATAAATTCAACCATAAGATTCTATAAATATTTCGAGAATTTACAAGAATAAAGAAGATTAAACAAAAAGAAAGCCAGACGTTAAAAACGCAAACGTCTGGATACTAATGTTTTTTTTCAAATTGAAATTTGTGAACAAAATATGTAAAAAACTGAAAACCCATATTGTAAAGTATCACATGCCCTTAATTAATATTTTAGGCAGCAGTTTAGATTTTAAATAACTTTTCTAAATTTCAAGAAAAATTCCAGTCAGATAAAAATATTTTTTTTAAATTTAAGAAGTATTGTGTAGATATTTAATTCTAAAAGGGCTCGAACTTTTCCTATTATTTTATAAAATCCCGTAAAATATATTTTTTTCTTAATCTAGATTTTTTGTTGGCTAATATCAAATATTCACAAATATTTTATAATTTTCTTCACATTCGCAAGAAATTTTTGAAAATTTTGATGTGAATTTTTACACTTTTATTGATTTTTCAACATTTTAAGAAAAAATTGGATTCATTTACAAATATTTCTAGGAATTCAAGAGGCTTTGCATAGACTTCAAATATTTTACACCTTGGAAGCATTTCCGAAAAGGCTTGAATATTTAAAAATCTTTCTTAATTGTCACATGAAAATGATAAAACTTATAAAATTCTTTAATAAATGCTTATACTTCTTCCCTTGTAAATAAATCTAAAATCTGTGTAAATAAACAAATATCAAAAAAGCATTGTTGTGTTACGTCAAAATATTGTTTAATTTATTTCTATACCGCACTTCATCCTGAAAATCTATTTTTATTTACAAAACGCCTGTTAAGTTTTTCAAAACAATACAAACAAATTTTACGTAACGCTCCCTAATAATAGTACTCGTACATTTTACGATGCCTTGATACACTGAATTCATTCTTTCAGAATCTAATTTCAACAAGAATATAAGTCTTCAGAAAATTTTAACAAATAAATTGTTATCAGAAAATTGAGCAAATTATAAAAACGAGTATAAAAGAGAGCGCGCGCGTGCGCGCACACATGATAGTCTAGTATATGAAAACTTTGCGAAACTTTTAATGTCTTAAGATACTTATCTCAATATTACAAAATTTAGCATTCACAATTAGATTTCCATTATAAAATAATTGTAATTGTGAATAATTGTAAAATGAATTTAACAAATTTTATTTCATGAAGAAATATCTAGTGATTTTAAAAGGGGAAAACCATTCTAAAAGTACCTTTTTGTATATTTATCTTAATAACTAAGGAACATACGTTTAGAATATTTTCCTTGATTCTACCCTAGGGTCAAACATGGTACAAAAACCGTCGTGAAATTTCACATAAAAACTATACTCTGTATACATTAATTTTAAAAATGAAAAATAATCATAATTTTATAAATATTCCTAAATTTTGTTTTAATATGTTGCTTAGGGAATAGATTTCAGAAATAAAATGATAAAAATATCTCCATTAGTTAGTAAACCACTATGTAAAATCGCCTTTCATAATATACCAAAAAATTTTCCTAAAATGTTAACAAACTGTTGTACAGATTTGGCTTTAACCTTATGGACCAGTTTCAGAAATATATATGTCTTTTATCGTTTTTCAGCTCATAATTTTGCCCTAAACATAAAGCAGATTAATATACACTTTAAAAATAAAAATAAGAAAGGTCAGCATCTGATAGAGTTGTCTGTTAGAAAATCCCACACATTTTTTAATAAAACTCTTTTCAACGCTACCTTCAAAGAAATTTTTTTATAACATTTTTATCAAATGATAAGTCTATTGTACTTAAGGGAAAAACGAAAATCTTTAATTAGTTATGAATGTTAAATTGACGTCAGTTCCCTTACTATTCACACTTGAGAATTGAGGAATCTCTTTTTCGCAAAGAAAGAGTGTGAATGTCCTTCGTTTATCGACTTTTATTATAATTTGTTTATTTTACATATATATCTGTTATATCTTATCAAAATTAAATACAAAAATCTTAAATTTTAAGTTCATTTTAATACTAGAATTCTTACATGTTTCCAATTTTTAGAAATAATTTAACTAATTTTATATGTACTTAAAATAAACTTTTTTTTTAATTGCATAGAACTTATTCTAAGTCAACAAATTATACCTTTAAGCATGCAGGGATGTGTCTTCTTTGTGAATTTTTCCAAATTGATTTCATTACTTATTTTTATTGAAAATAATTGGACCTCTTGCGATTAAAAGCGGGGATTCAGCCTCAGAAGAAATGTGCTGAAAGTAATTTTTAAAAAATCATTAGAATTTTATTTTTAAAGACTGACAATTGTATACAATTTCCAGGCGCATCTTTTTTTCTTATGCAAGAATCTTTAGATTGTTTTGTTTTTTAAATAAGTTTATCCTAAATTCTGAAACTATTCTAAAGTTTAAATTATTTTTGAATTTCATTAATTCTACTAAATATTTCTTAAATTTATTCGAGTATTTACATTTTTTAAACTTTTTAGTCACACTGAATTGAAATATTTTGCTTTTAAAACCTTCAACACTCTTTTTTGAAATTTTAGAAAATCCTTTAATGCGTTTAAAAGTCTTCTTTAATTTTCTTTTAAAGTTCATTTTTCAAAATAAAAAATCATAAAAAATTTTCACACAAATATTGGGAAAATAATTCTTTTTTTTTAATCTTGTCAGACCTTCTAATCTTCTTATCTTTAAAAATTATTCAAAATTTTACTGATTTTTTTCAATTATGTAAAATAAAAAAAATGCCTTTAAACTTTTTTAGATACTTTGATAATTTTTGAAACCTTTTTAATGTTTTGAAATCTTTAAAAATAATCTCCTCAAATTAATTTTTAGCAATAAAAAATTTACTTTAATTATTTCTAGGAACCTAAACGAATTTTTTTTATTTTCGTAAAATTTTACAAAATTAAATAAAAAAAAACTTCACAAGTTTTATTTATTTTCAAATTGTTTCAAAATTCCTCAATATCTGTTAAACTTACGAAAATTTGAAAGGACATTTTGTAAACTAACATAAACTTTTAAAAAATTGTGCAACAAAATTGCGCAAAAAGGTTTAATAAGAATTAAGTTCCTTATATTTTTCTATAATGATATAACATAGCAAACTTGCATGAACTTTCATTCTCTTGACACCCTGCAAAATTCAGTTTACTTAAAAACTCCTAATAGCCAGTTAGCCACCGAAAACGAATCGTGAAGTCGGGGGGCTTGGGTTCTTGCTCGTGCATTTTCGGCTCTACACGGGGCTGGCCTACGCAACATGTAACACCAGAACGATGCAAGAACTGTCAATAATCGTACTGGCTGAGATGACAAAGGTACGTTCTCACGTTCGACACCGAACTTTGCACCTATAGAGATGGGGGATAACAGATTTCAGTTGTAGAGCGAAAAACATTCACTTATCGGTGTGATTCAGCGACTTTTTTCTAACAGTGTGGTTATTAGGATGTAATTGATTGATAAAATCGAAAAACTTATTTAGTTCATCTCGTCCATGTCGCCAGATGACAAAAGTGTCATCAACGTAACGAAAATGAAAATCCGGTTTAAGCTTGGCTTAGTTGAAGATTTTATCTTCTAGATGTTCCATAAAGACATTGGCTATTACAGGTGAGATTGGGGATCCCCTTGGCTGCCCCTGAGGTTTGTTCGGAGAATTGGTTATTGAACGAGAAGTAAGAATTATTGAGTCAGTGTTCTATCAAAGGTACTGGCTTGGAAGGAAAGTTTGTAAAAGATTTAATGATATTAATTGTATCAGAGATTGGTACATTCGTATCGAGAGATACTGTGTCGAACCTCACTATGATGTCTTGAGGTTGAATGTGAATCTGTTGTATCTTTTTGATAAAGTCAAATGAGTTTTGGACGTGAGTGATAGAGTTTCCTGTAAAAGGATTTAATTTTGTAGCGAGGAAGCATGCTAGGTTATAAGTTGGTGAGTTTATTGCCCTGACAATCAGTGTGAATGGAATGTTATCTTGTGGATTTCTGGGAGCCCGTAAAGTCTTGGAGAGATGATTTTGTAGGGTCCTTTTTAAGTTTTGTGAATGTATCGTAAGTTAGAAAGTCCATGATTTTGTTATTGTAGTCTTCTTTATTCATTATTACTGTTGTGTTTCCTTTATCTGCGGGTAATATTATAATATCTTTATTCTGATTTAGTTATTTAATTATGGTTTTTTCTTGTTTTGTTAAGTTTGAGGAAGGAACTTGAGCTTGGCGTAAAATGTTGGCCGTCCTACGTCGTATGTCATTCGCTTTTTCGGGTGGAAGAGTATATATTGTGGATTCTAAAGTACTGATTATTTCTTCTTTCGGGATTTTCGAAGGAGCCACTGCAAAATTATGGCCTTCAGATAAGCCTGAAAACATTTCATTGTTGAGAGGATGGTCAGAGAAGTTTTTTACTGTATTTTTTAGTTGTGTTTGCTTTGCTGAAAGTAATTTGTCAAATTTTATTTTTTGTTTTTGAGTGGAAAGCTCTTCAAACCGTTGGGAACGGTCAAAAGATATGCGGTCCAATGTGGAACAAATGTCAAATCTGAGGGTGTTTGATAGGAAAAGGAGAAGTTTTAATACTTTTTTGGAGCTAGTGTGCAAAAGAAATTTGGTGTGTTGTAGTCTTTCTTTGAAGAGAAGCAAACTTGTATTATTCAGAATTGATTTAGATATACATGCTCCCAAATTATGAATCAGCTGTAAGAATTTTAGGACGATTTTGTTGTCTCTGTACCGTTTCAAAAAAGCTAAAGATGTTAGTAGCTTACCTTGAGAAGTCCTAAGCTTAATAAGGATGTTGGTTTTAGTAAGAATACTCTCCCCGTAGAGTTCTGTAATAATAGATTTAATGCTTTCGCTATGATTCATTTTAATAACAGGAGATGTTTCGGTTTTCACTCGTGTAAAAAACTACGAATTTTGCCATCGTTTCGTGAACATTGCAGTTTCACTCCTTCAGGGCTGACCTGAAACTGAGGTATCAGGTTATGTTGTTCTTATGCATACTCTCTATGCTGCCTGTGATTGGCCTCTCGCTAAAAATAATAAAAATATATCTAGAATTCAAGATGTTAAAAAGAACGAAAGTTTCTTTTTCCAAAACGCATTGCTTCATTGTTTACGGTAGGTGGCTACGAATTACAACATCTATAATATGTGAGTTTCTTTAAATAAAAAATTCTCTTTTTGACTTGTGTTACGTGGCAAATTCTTAGTTTTATATAATATTTTGGTCAGACAAGGGCTTTTTAAAGCATTGTTAAAATAGATGATTGTTACGCAATAAGTAACAAGTTTTCAAGTGTTTTGCAACTAATTTTAATTAGTTTACACAATGCTTTTAATTTGTTTTTAATAGAATATTATACAAAGGCGCTGCTCACTGAAATTAATGACACACTCAATAACTTTTTGAAGTCACTTTGCTATGATGCGTTCCTGCATATTTAATAGATCTAGTTGAAATATATTCTAGACTGCAAAATTGATCAATTTCTATTTGGTCTTACAGAATTTAGTGCACAGTTAGGGCAAGGCGAACCTTATTCATTTGTCGGACCTCGACCTCGATCTCCTTCACCTGCAAACGAAATTCCACCTAGTCTGCGAAAACCATTAGAATGGATACGATTCAAGATTCCTGAAAATCGTCATCTTCTATATTTTGGAAAAATAGAGGAACACACAATTTGGAGTTCACGTATGATGAATAGGTTTTTAAATGTTTATACAAAAAAAAGACTTATTGTACAAGTAAACGAGTATGGTGATGTCTTTGGATTTAAGAGACGTCCTAACAGTCGTAAAATTTATAGGCTATTTTCTAAACCTTATCTAATGGTGGCAATAAACATTCACGGCGACAAGCCCGTTAGGCCATTGGAGGACCAAGAAAAAGAATTGTTGGCAAAAAATCCTGAAGGAAATTTTTTGTAATCCCGTAAAAAATATTTTTGTCATCTACATTTTGGATAATACAGCTCGAAATATTTTTAAATTATATACACTTGATTTCAAGACCCATCAAAATACATATATCAATACACTATAATTCATAGGTATACAAAGGTTAAGGTAAAGTTCAAATTAGGGAATAGTATAGAAGAAAAACGTTCAGTGTTAACAGTTCAATGTTAATAGTAACAGAATCAAATATTAGCGACCTCTGTAATCGAGTATTACGATATGTAATTTAATAAAAACTGTTTTTATCAGAAAAAAACATTTTCTTAAGTTTTACCTTATAACTGTGTATGTTCTAATCATATTTTATTTTAGACAAATAGATTGATTTGAAGATAGGTCATATTATAACACTGAAAAATCCAAAAGTCTTCGAAGAGTTGTACCTGAGTTTTTAAAGTACACTTTCAAAGTATTTTAAAATATTTGAGCTTTTATTTAAATAATTACTCTAAGCTTTTTAGGCTGCAGTTTACTAAATTTTTGAAAGAATTTTTGGAATTTTAATTGATGGAACAACTCTCAACTGATGTTCTATAAACTATATTGTTTGAAAATGTATTTTCATTTCACAAGTAAATATCTTTTTTTGATTACTCAGGAATTACTAATATTTATTAGAAGTGAAGACCAGAAATGTTAAAACTCGGAGATTTATATTTTCAAAAAATCAAATTTGAAAGTACAATCTTTATCATTAATACTTTTAATTTAATGCACTATACACTAAATATGAACGCAAACATATATGTTTCGAAAATTTCGTGGAGGTTACGTCGATGAATAAACATCTGTCGTTTGACAACTGGGAACACCTTTTTAGGTAATGCATGGATGTCAGATTGAAGGAAAAATATCTCACGACTGATCCTCTAAATTTTAAGAGTAAGCATCGGGAACTTTCTTCGTAATTAAAAAAAAAACGGCCAACAAAAGCTTGCGTATTTTTTTAGTATCCATCGACAAAACTAGCAATAACTTTTATATTTCACAAAATCCATCTTACTTTAGAACCTTAGAAACAACTTTTGTGTTGTTTTTGCATCAAAGTAACATCGATTGACGTGACCGTATTTACTTATTGTGACCTCAGTTGACAAGGTGTATGACCACCGAGGCCCGAACAATAATACCAATTGCATGGGACGAAACGTAATTTTTCTTTTATAACGTGGGGAAAAGCGATTTTTCATCATAAGTGTATTTAGACATAAATTATCTTTTACATTTATAAAGCTGTTTAGTTAAATTTCTGGATCTACATTTTATATTTCTCCAATTCTGCACATTTGGAATTGAAATTTTCTTGACTTTCAATATATATATATGTGTGTGTGTGTGTGTGTGTTTATGGGTTTTCGGAGAATCTTAAACAGGACGATTTTTAACGACTCTCGGATATGACGCAGTCGTAAATCGACCCCTACATTATCTTGTATTTTCCTTAACAGTTCCGTGGCAAATTTGAAAGAGAGCGGTCTCTTATATACTCGGTTGGAGAAAAAGCAAAATAGAAAATTTTCAATTTGGTATAAATGCACTTTCTTAAAATTGTGCTTCGATATGCAGTTTCTGGGAAATCAGGAAATGTACTTAAAGATAAGTAATTCATAGCAATTCATTATAATTTCACGATAAAAGAAAGAAAACAAAGGAAATTTAAACCTACAAACAAAAAATAACGCCGAGATTTTGAAC
>NC_046657.1:112632591-112633658 GCF_010883055.1 Belonocnema kinseyi | reverse complement strand
CTCCCCCCCCTCTCCCAACCCTCCCTTATTAACTGAAGTTTTTGGTGGGACTGACGTTAGAACTACAATCTCCACCATATGACGATTTGATACTTAACTTTGCCATGATTTCGACTCAGAAAATAAGCTTATTGCATAAATGTGTTAGTTGGGCGTATAATCTAAACAATGAATAATACAAACTACAAAATAGCCTCGGAAAGGGCTGGAACTTTTAATGACAATAGGCATGCACACGGAAAATCTAAAGGTCATGTTTCAGGCGACGAATGCAGACTGGGTGTTTGGAATGCTAGGCGAGTAAATGATCTCAAGGTAAAAGAATTGCGTGAAACCATGGACGTGAAGAAACTAGATATTTTATGTTTGCCCGAAACAAAGAAAAAGGGATGCGAAACTAAAGACATAAAAAGCGGCATGTTGAAAGGCGGATTTGAAATATGGTCAGGAGTAGACTGTGAATCACATGGTAAACAAGGAGTAGGTCTCATTTTGAATGAAAGAGCAAAGCAGCATCTCGGAGACCATGGCTTCGTGTCTCCCAGACTGCTGTGGGCTAGAATGAAAGTAGGAATCAGAAGACTATTTATTATAGCATGCTACGCGCCGGTTGATAGTGATCCTAGAGAAGTAAAAGACGCCTTCTGGGATACTTTAAATGACACAATAAACATCTGCAAACATGGAGAAAGAATAATTCTACTAGGAGACATGAACGGTTGGGTGGGCATCCAAAATTAGGATACAGAAAGAGTATTAGGTAATTTTGGGGATCCAAGAACAAACTATAACGGAGATAAATTAGTTGGTCTATGCTTAGAAAGGGGTCTGTTAATTACAAATACTTGGTTTAGGCATAAAATGATCCACATGTACACCTGGTCTAAAGGAAATAGCCGCAGTATAATTGACTTTGTTGTTGCGGATGAAAGACTTCGAGAGTTAGTCAAAGATACAAGAGTCACGAGGGGTCCTGAATGCAATACTGATCATTACCTTCTGATCTCAAAAATTAACTTAGGTCGGGGTTGGAGAAAAAAGAGACCCAAGAAAGCAAAACAAACGCG
>NC_046657.1:112625217-112632491 GCF_010883055.1 Belonocnema kinseyi | reverse complement strand
TCTGTTATTTGCCTTAAGCTAAATATTTGATCCGTACATGACCTTCCTGGTATAAACCCACTTTGGACTTCCCAAATCTTTGCTTCTGTTATTTTCATTACCATACGAATAAGTATTTTTGAATATATTTTACTTACGGTACTTAATAAGCTAATCCCTCTGTAATTATCGCACTCGCTTTTATCTCCCTTTCTCTTATATATTGGTACGATAATAGCTTCTTTCCAATCGTCTGCGACGTCTCCCATCTCGAAATATAAATTTATTAATTCGCACAGTCTATGTGATATGCACGCGCCACCGTGTTTAAGCATTTCAGCGTTAATACCGCCTACCCCGGCAGCCTTTCCGTTTTTCAAGTTCTTAATTATATCCCTAACCTCAGTGACACAGACTTTTTCAATTGAGTTTTCCATCCCATCGTGTTCAACATCGCAGTTGTAGTGTCCTATAGCTTCATCTCCGAATTGTCTCCTAAAATAGTCTCTGAAAGCCTCTAGTATTCCGTCTGCATCATATACCATTTCCCCCCTACTATTTCTCATGTTGACAATATCTGTACTTTTGTTTCCTTTCATTTTTTTATAAAGTAGTTTTCTGCTTCCTTCAAAGTCGTTTTGTATTTGTATCTCTTCTTCTGCTCTAATTGTATCTTTACTTTCTTTAACTAATCGTTTAAGTATTCTGTTTTCGCGTCTATAATCATTTCTACGTCTGCTTCTTTCCTCATTGCTAAGACCTGCGATATTCAAAGTTCTCTTGTACGCTTCTCTTTTTGCTTTTTAGGTAGCCTGAATTTCATCATTCCACCACGCATCACCAGAAATTCTTCCTACAACTGCGGTACCACACACTTCGATCGTACATCCAACAAGGATATCCCGTAACATTGTCCAGGCGCCCTCTATATCTTTGTTTTTTATACGGTCCTCCCATGTAGTCCAATCTATGCTTTCGATTATCTTATTTTGGAAATCTATTCGTACATCCGGTTTCTGTAGGTTCTCAATTTTGATTCGCGTTTGTTTTGCTTTCTTGGGTCTCTTTTTCTCCAACCCCGACCTAAGTTAATTTTTGAGATCAGAAGGTAATGATCAGTATTGCATTCAGGACCCCTCATGACTCTTGTATCTTTGACTAACTCTCTTAGTCTTTCATTCACATAAACAAAGTCAATTATACTGCGGCTATTTCCTTTAGACCAGGTGTACATGTGGATCATTTTATACCTAAACCAAAGATTTGTAATAAACAAACCCCTTTCTAAGCATAGACCAACTAGTTTATCTCCGTTATAGTTTGTTCTTGGCTCCCCAAAATTACCTAAAACTCTTTCTGTATCCTGATTTTGGATGCCCACCCAACCGTTCATGTCTCCTAGTAGAATTATTCTTTCCCCATGTTCGCAGATGTTTATTGTGTCATTTAAAGTGTCCCAGAAGGCGTCTTTTACTTCTCTAGGATCACTATCAACCGGCGCGTAGCATGCTATAGTAAATAGTCTTCTGATTCCTACTTTCATTCTAGCTCACAGCAGTCTGGGAGACACGAAACCATGGTCTCCGAGATGCTGCTTTGCTCTTTCATTCAAAATCAGACCTACTCCTTGCTTACCATATGATTCACAGTTTACTCCTGACCATATTTCAAATCCGCCTTTCAAAACGCCGTGTTTCATGTCTTTAGTTTCGCATCCCTTTTTCTTTGTTTCGGGCACACATAAAATATCTAGTTTCTTCACGTCCATAGTTTCACGCAATTCTTTTACCTTGAGATCATTTACTCCCCTAGCATTCCAAACACCCAGTCTCCATTCGTCGCCTGAAACATGACCTTTAGATTTTCCGTGTGCATGCCTTTTGTCATTAAAAGTTCCAGTCCTTTCCGAGGCTATTTTGTAGTTTGTATTATTCATTGTTTAGATTATACGCCCAACTAACACCTTTATGCCATGAGTTTATTTTCTGAGTCGAAATCATATCAAAGTTAAGTATCAAGTCGTCATATGGTGGAGATTGTAGTTCTAACGCCAGTCCCACCAAAAACTTCAGTTAATAAGGGAGGGTTGGGAGAAGGAGGTAGAACTGGAACCGAGAGAGTCGTCTTGGGTTTGTGATTTTGTTTTCATGCTGAGAAGGTCACCAGCCTTTAGCAGCGTTGTGATATATGAAAGTTAGTATTCGGCCGTCTTCACAGACCGTAACCAAAGACTTATGTATATATATATATATCTTTTCTTGTGTGTTTATTTTAGGCCTACATCTTTGAATTTACAATAAAAAGCGAGTTATCCCCCCCCCCCCGGTTCAAAATCTCGGTGTTATTATTAGTTTGTAGGTTTAAATTTCCTTTGTTTTCATTCTTTTATCGTGAAATTATAATGAATTGTTATGAATTACTTATCTTTAAGTACGTTGCCGGATTTCCTAGTAACTGCATATCGAAGCACAATTTTAAGAAAGAGCATTTATACCAAATTGAAAATTTTCTATTTTGCTTTTTTTATCTTATTTCGTGACGCTGAAATGTGGTCAGTCGACAAGAGAATAGAACATGATGGAAAAATTAAATTTTGAACTTGAAAAATATTACTATTTGTATGTTTATGAATTACTTTTAAGTTCATAATATTTTCTCTAAAAAAATGTCTACATTTTCCCATGACTACATGCTGAAAGACTCAATTCAAACCAATAATGGCTTCTATCTGTTCAGGCCATTTTTTTAATAGCCAGTCACTGTTGTTACGTACTTTATGACTAGAAACTTCTTCAATATGATAACATTCCAAAATATTCACAACTTCTACCAAAAGTCCATTTATTTATGTTGTATGTAAAATAATTTGGGGTGGTTTCTGAACCAATAGATTGCATAGATATTTCAAAGTCAAATTACATTTCGAGGGATTACAAAACATTGACTACGGATTTTAAATAATTTCAGAAGATTTTATAAGGGTTGATTGAGTTTTAATGACTGCAGTGGACTTCACGGATTTTAATTAATTTGAAGATATTCCATTGGATTGCAAAGATATATCTAATTAAGCTGCGCTGACGTAAATTTCAATGCAATTTCCATGGAGAATAGACATAAGGAGCCCAAAGTCCTGTGCATTGACTTCACCAAAAACGAGCATTTTTCTGTCGGGTGTACAATGACGCATCGAAATGCTAAACCTTCCCGAGCGCGGCGCTAATTTGGCACGGGTATGGATGGCTGCCGCCATGGTTTCGTGTAAATATAACCTCAAGTCTAAAGAAAAATACAAAATTCTTAAATCGTTGAATTAATTTCTTTGAGCCATGCCAAGATTATTGAAATATAAAAACTGCTACATTTAAGTGACAGTTTGGTACCAGTGCGATAATGCATAAGCATGCAAAATTTAAAACTGGTAAGTTATATACTTATTTTTCATATCACCATATAATGTAACTTACCTCGTCCTTTACAGGATCACAGCGATTAAATGTTTCGCGATAAACGAAAATCTTTTTTTACATAAATAATAATTGATCTATTTAAATTAAATATCACAATCCTTAATATGAAAAGAAAACTGTGTCAATGTCAAAGATGTAAACATAGGCAGCTGCCATTTTGTCCCCGTGCCACATTAGCGCCATACACGGGAACGGGAAGAATTGTAACCATGTCCATACGGCAAATATTTGCTCATTTTCGGTTACACTATTTTGGGCTCCTCATGTCTATCCTCCATGACAATTTCTATCTATGCGCAATTTAGTCATGAAATTCTCTATGTTTCTAAAGGTAATACAATGCTAATTTCTGTAAAAGACAATGTCCTACGTCCTTCTTGTATTTTATATTTTTTCATGATGAATAATGTGTACCATTAGAATTCCCATTATTTATTTAATTTACCATTTTTTAAAATTCAAATTAGAATATTACATACTGAAATTACATTTGCTTCATGAAACTATTGCTAATTTGTTAGTCAGAGTTTGTGAGAGTACATAGGAAAATAATTAAACAGCTGTTTCTTAACTCAAAATCTTTGCTCAACGCGATAATAATATATACATTATTATTTTATTATCAGATAAGGGAAAGCGTAGCAGAGGATATGTCCAAATTAATTTTGACTACCAACACTTGCAAAGGTGTTATAAAAATCTAGAAAAAATTAACATTGCTTGTGTGAACCGACTTCTACAAACATTGGATAGTGATAAACCAAACTATTTTTAACTATGATATCTCGGTTTATTATCTGTCAAACGTTTTGAATGTGAAAAAAGACGAAAAATTTCTTATGACAAAAATAACATTTTTCCATTTAATTACACATTAATCATATCTAATGAGAATTCTGATGTTAATTAGTTGTATTTGATCAATAAATTTCAAATTCATGATAAAACTCTAAACATTTTTAAAAAGTTGTTGTCTAAAAACAAATAAAAAATTATATTGTAATAACTGGAATTACTATATTCTTGCGATCAAAAATTACATGCAATCTGTTATACAGGGTGGACACGCTGGGGCTTACATACATGGTGAGTTGAATGTTACCCGAATTGCATAACAGCAGGGCAGAAGCCATTATACAGGGGTATTTTCATATTTCGCGTCTTTAAAGTTTCATTCGGATTGGCCATTCCGTCAAGTCCGTGCATCTTCGGATCAAGTTTATGATAGTTTCCATGGTTGCGTTCGAAACTTCAAACGGATACAAGTGTCAAAACAATATAGGTTATGTTATATAGTAATTACAAATAATAAAAGTGTTTAATTAATAATGAAGTGAGACATGTGAACTGAGAAGTAAACGTAATTTTTTTCTTTGATAATAGCATGATAGAATAGCTGCTCAGTGACAAATAGTATAAAATAGTAATAATATTCTGCGCTTCCAGTGGGCGAAGAGTGAATGGTGTTTAACGCTTATTTTTACTGCATAAAAAAGGTATGTTATGAATAGACAGGATATGTTTTAAATAAAGTGAATGAAATATTACATGCGTAAACTTTAAATTGACATTGCCTATATTTACTGACAGCGACTAGGGCAAACAGGTGAATCTGAACATAACCGCTTGAGGTTTTGAACGCAACCATGGAAACACTCAAAAACTTAATCTGAAGATGCACGGACTTGGCTGAATGGCCGATCCGAATGCAACTTTAAAGGCGCGAAATATGAAAATACCCCTGTAAAATGGCTTCCCCCCTTCTATTGTGCAATTCGGTTAGTATTCAAATTGCCATGTATGTAAGCCCCAGCGTGTCCACCCTGTATAAACAGACTTGAAAAAAGTCGTTACTTTATTTTCCAAATATTTTTCAGGTAAAATCTAGTTATTATATTATTTTTTCTTCCGCGAGGTAGAAAAATATATTTTTTGACATTAACTCATATTTCTACTACATAATTTTATCAAAATTTATATTTTAAAGCCTATCAGAGAAAACGTTTTTCGCAACTCCTAAACATGATAGTGTAAATCTAAGCGTGAAGAATTTTGTAAAAAAACTTTGTACTTAAAAATTTTTACATTTTGTTTGCTATAAAAAATTTTCTTTAACGCTAAAACATTATGAAAAAATAATTGTAACCATATAATGATTATCTTCCTAAAATATTTTTGTAAGAAAATGGGTAGCAGCTATTGTCTTTTATAATATTTCATTTTATTTACTAGAATGATCAACGAACTTTATATTCTTCTATAAATCAATTCATTTAAGAGGTTATCTACCTAAAAGAACTTTAGAATATAACTTGGCATTACTTCTTTATGAAAATCTTGCTTAGAAATAAATTGCGGATTTACTCTAATATTTGGAAATCCCTCTTAAATGTCTTATCAAGTTATTCTGATTGAAATTAGTATTTTCGCGCTTCAAATTTTTAATATTTTTTTCTGTAAACAAAACGAAAGAAACAAAACTTAAAAAGCATTCTGAATTCAGCTGAAAATAAACTATTCAAAAATTATTTCATCTGAATGTGCGAGGAAACTCTATTCTCCGATTCATGTTAAATTTCCTGAATTATTATTGTTTAAGTGTAATTCGTGTAAATTCTGCCAATTATTATTTTTTTCTTCAATTTATTGGTAAGAATTCGATTTTCTATTTTTAGAATATTTCTGCAACAGAAAGGGTGGAAATATTATTTCACAAAATTTGACTATTCTGAGAATATATTTTTTCTTATTCTTTTTATGATAGGACTTGATCTTTTGGTTTTATTTATTAAAAATACTATTAAAATAATTGCACAATTTTTTCTTCGCAAATAAAAATATTTTATTAATCTGTGCCAATCATTATAATTATTCAATCAATTAAAATGATAAGAAAATTCTGTAGATAAAAATTTAAAAAACAGGACTTCAATGTGAATTGTTATAACAAAATTGGAAACAAAAGTTTTTTAAATCCATTTAATTGAATAAAATGTATATGAATTTAGAAAAAATCAAATGAATTCAGCGAGACTCACAAAGATGAGGAGAATTCCAAAGAATTCACATAAATTACAAAAAAAAATCGGATAAATTAATTAAAATTCAGGACTAATGGAACAGGATTTTAGTTAACTGAAAAAGAACCAATGAGTTAAATAAAATTCTATTCAATTTAGACTTATAATTTAATGGATTTCATCAAAATTTACGGCGGAAGAAATTCAGATCAGGTGAAAAACATTTGAAATAAATTGAGAAAAATTTGTGGAAACTCATAAGTGGAGCATGAAATTCTTCAAAATTCCACAAGAATTTAAAATAATATAGGATAAATAAAAAAGTCGTTAAAAAATAGAATTTTTTAAAGTTGGGTAATTTCAAAAGTCTTCACGGCAAATTAAAAATTGAAATAATACATTCTAAATAATCTGAAGAAATTAAAAATAATTCATAGAAAGTTGAAAAAGTTCTGAAGAATTCAGAAATTTTTGAGCTCTCTATTTTTATTTATTGAAAAAAGTAAATAGAGTAATATTTTTTTTGAAAAAAAGTAAATTATGTCTTTATGTTAAAAAAGTGACTAAAAAGGGCATATATAAATGGATATATTTCTAAATGTATGAAAGTAATTAAAAAAGAAACTGAGAAAAATTTACATTTTGAAACCGTAAAGATAACGATAACTGGTTCCTTTTAGATAGTAGATTACCCATTATTGATAAGTTATTATACCAGGTGTATACATATGAAACCGGTATTTTTTCAAGAAAAAAACACATTTATTTCAAGAGAATGATAACAAATATTTTATTCAAAGTATGC
>NC_046657.1:112620746-112625117 GCF_010883055.1 Belonocnema kinseyi | reverse complement strand
CGCAGATGATAAGGTTGTTATGGCAGAGTCTATCGAAGACCTACAAAGAATGTTGAATAAACTAGATGCAAGCATGAAGAGCATGGGCCTCAAAATTAACGCCAATTTCGTAGGGTTTCTAAGATTTAAAGAGATTTAAAATTATTTTTTGGAATTCACCCAGAGTTCTTATTCATTTATCCTGCATTATTTTAATTCTTTGGATTTCCTTGGAATCTTTAAAGTTCACTGAACTTTTTCTATATTTCCAAATTTCTACCTAATTCAATGGATTTTTTTGTTAATTTTTTAAGTTGTTATTTAATTGATCTTGACGATCAATTCACAAAATGATGACAGGATTTGAAATATTTCAAAGTATGCTTTCGAATTCCTTGGAATTTTGAAGATCTTAAAAAAATTCAAGGATTTGAAATATTTTATTTTATTTTAAAAGATTGCAAAAAAATGTTCCATGAATTCCAAAATTTCATGACATTTTGAAGGATTTGCAATACTTGAGGATATTGTAAAAGATTTGCAGGCACTTTCAAAAGCTTTAAAAAGTTTCAAGGGATTTCAAAAAACGTCAAATGATTGAAATATTTTAGGAAATTCAAAAAAAACTCCGAAGTTTTCTTATTTATTTCAAATACTTTGAATTATATTAGGGTATTTTAGGAGATTACAATGCATTTTAAAGAAATTTGAACTATAATAAACAATAGATTGACAGTATCAAAAACTAATTTCATATCCTTTTTATTCTAGAAATAAAAATAAAAATAATTTTTTTTATATCTAGTATATATTTTCTATTATACTATTTTTGGTTTGTGAAAATGATTTGACACGCTTTTACGTTATTCAGGAATAATTCTAGTAACTAGAAAGATAGGAAACGGGTGCGACGTCAAAAGGCTTCACGAGCCTTTTAAATAAATTTGTGGCGTGAATAATTTTGTAAGTTAGAGAATAACTCTTATAAGAAAGATGAAATGCAAGAAAGACGTAAGACCTAAGTTTTATAGAGGTGTTCAATAATATTAATTTACCTCAAACGACTCGTATTGTTTTATGTTTAAGGCCATGTGACGAGAGGGGCACGTGACCAAACCTGGTCTTCAATTTTTCTTTCCTAACTTACGTCTAAACGAAATGAGGTATCGCTTTGAAAGTTTGGGAAATGAAAGAGGAGGTAATAAAGTCCATGTCTCTGCTTTGTTCCGGTGGAAATTTCGAGAAAAATTTTTTTTGAAGAAAATACCAGTGGAAGTTTTCTTTGCCAACTTACGTCCACACGGAATGAGATATCGCGTTAAAAGTTTGGCACGATAAATAGAAGGCATGCAAGAATCTGTCTCTGGTCCTAAATAATTAGAATAGTGAAAAAAGTTTTTTTTTATAACTATTTTGGAGAGATACCGACCGTGTGGTCGTCAAACCCTGCAAGCAATTTACAATGTTGCGAATGGGCTAGTTATGAGGTTTATATTGACCAAAGTGGGGAAAAATAACAAAAATCGCTCACGAACAAACATTATGCACAAATAATTCGAAAACTAATGTTTTCACTTGAAATGCAAATAAACATGTTTGGTCTGACACAGGCTGGATCGACTCCCATGGGCGCGTTTGACCACTTATAGCGACACTAGCGCAATCTACAAGGAGGTGGCAAACTAAAGCGTATCCATGTGTTAATGCACGTAAGTGTGTATATTATTTGAATGTGTTGCATGAATTAAAATTATAGAAAATAAACTAATTAATTCAAAATTATACAAATTTAAGACGAAAAATTGTGTAAAGACTGTTTCCTGTACCATTTTTCGGCTTAAATTGGTACAATTTTGCAATAATTCTCCAATAAATGAAGAATTACATAACATATCAAATGTAACCCTTTTTCAACATTTTATTTATTCGCATTATAATAAAGAAGTGAAATCAGTGACATCCTGATACAGCACAAACATTTTAATTTACTTCAACTTTGTTTCTTTTTCAATGTCCTGATTTCACTTCATACGGCGACACACAAGTTTTTTGAACTTAGCAAAATCTGAAGTTTGTTGACAAAAACATAACCTCAACGCATACTAGAATGGCGGCGCCAAGATATTTTAAGAAAATATTACCCCCACTTATGCCCTTACAGTAGAGCCATCTACAAGGAGGTGGATAACTACAAAAGTATATGTGATCACACGCGCCCATGGGAGTCGACCCAGTCTGGTCGGACATACGTATCAGTCTGGTAACAGCTGTGTCAAAGCATATAGGTGAAAAAATATTGATCTTAAGGCTGACTTGATCATCTGTCATACTCATCAAATGGCCTTAAATTGTAGACGTAAATCGTTTGTCTGTCAGGTTAGGTATAGGCGATCGGGTGTCCTTCTGGTGTTCAGGCTATAAGGCTTGAAGTGAATTTAACGATACATGCTTTCAAATTATGAAGACGGCACTTGTTGATTGTCTTATTTAGGTAATTGAAAATTAGCTGTTACATATTAACTTCATACTTATGCTGCTGATTTAAGAATGAGTGAATTATTATAACAATATGATCACAACAACACCGTGTAAAAAGTTTATTGAGATCATGTCTGTCAGAACAAGAGAATGAAGTTGTATACAATAATAGGCCCTCTTCTCGAAAATTTCGGCCTAAATCAGGAGTTCCTCAAGGTTCAAATCTTGACCCATTATTGTTCATTATATTTGTGAATAATATCTTCTTTGGATTACTTTGTTACTATTTGATCTATGCTGATGATATTAAATTATATTATCCTGTATCTTGCGATGATTCCTGTGAAATTCTATAGGCTAACCTCAAGAAATTAAATAAATGGTGTAACGATCACTGGCTTCCTATTAACTCAAACAAGTGTAGGGTGGTATCATTCACAAGAAAGAATGCTACGTTGATTTATCAGAACTTAATTAATGGAGTAAATTTAGTAAGGGTTGATACGATTAAAGACCTTGGGGTGCTTTTTGATAGTCGTTCAACATTCAACTAGCATATTGACAATATTGTGGCTGCTGCCAATAAAACATAAGGTTTTCTTCTGCGTACATGCAAACATTTTAACACAACAGCACAAGCAATATTAGAACTTCTTATCGTCTTTTTATACTAGATGGAGCTATTAATTAATTTTTTTAAATAAATTTTTTATGAAATAAGATTTTCTCCTTTATTTTGCTGGAAATTGAACCACAGAACTTTCGATTGCCCATCGGTTGCTTTTCCCTTAACTGCTAAAGAGATCGAAAGAAGAATATTTTTCAGAAATACACCAATTATATTTCCAGGTGATACAAGTTTAATTTTTTAATAAATCTGTACTATCATCAGAGAATAACAGACCTTCTTAACGACTTTTCTTACTAGATGGAGCTATGAATTAATTATTTTTTAAAAAGAAATTGAACAACAATTATCACCCAGTGAGCTTCTTAGTGAGTCGATGTTCGAAGGCTGCTAAGTTGAAGTATACGACGATCAAGAAAGAGCTCTTCAGCCTCATCTCTTGAGAGTAGAATTTGCTTTTCCATTTATGAATTTTTCAAATTTTTTTTACATTTTTTTTTATATTTGGCAATTAGTTTCCCGCAACATTTCAAAAAATTGCACTTTTTGACACATGTGCGTGGGGTGCAATCCAATATAGGTAAAGGGGGGGGGCAGCGCCAACCTGTGAGGCAAAGGTGATTTTCCTTATACCATGGCTATTATTTAACAATTTTAGTTCTACTCTGAATCAAATAAATCTATTTTATCAGAGAGATAGTGTTACTTACTAAAATCTTTAAAATTGACGTTGCAAAGAAAAATTATACAGACAACAGTTTTTACCACGAAAAAATGGAAGTTTCGCTGACAGAAATATAAAGTTTTCAACTTTAATGACAATACTTATAGTATAAAAACTTGTTATCTTGATAGATAAAACAATATTACACAATGTAATTATATTAATTAGATGTAATTCCAGTCCAAAATATATTAAATCTCAGAAATAAGTGGGGCCTGACCAGGGGGGCAGGCCCGACGAAAATAATATTTACAAGTGCTTAGGTGATACACGTGTCACAAGTTTCGTCGATAAATGATCGGCAATGTAGAACAGCAACTTATCCTGTTGGTTACGTGGAAGAAACATGGACATAGAAAACACGGCACTAGGCATGCCATCCTAACTTGGGCGAGCGGGGTTGAATCCACGGGAGGGGGGAGAATTCCATGTGTGGGGAGAGCCGCCATCTTACGATGTTCCATTTGATTATGCGCACGAGCATTTTTGCCGATAAACTGTGCATGAAAATATAAACATGTGGGCGCTGCCATGTTTGTCGCGGGACATCAAAAGGTGGCGG
>NC_046657.1:112619609-112620646 GCF_010883055.1 Belonocnema kinseyi | reverse complement strand
TATGCCAATTAGCACAAATGGTAAGTTCCGACAGTGCCTACAAGTGTGCCTACTGGCCGCTAAATGGCAATACCGGTTTCATATGTATACACCTGGTAAATGTTTCTGAAATATGAACAATATTTGACTTAATTTCAGAAAAATATTCTTATTTTAGATTTAATGGTATTAAAGTAACAATATTTGAAGTACCTACAATGATCTATTACAAAAGATTTATTTCCTTCGAAACACCTTATAGAGTAGGTGCTGTTGAAATTCCATATTTTTAATCAAATAAGTAGGGAAAGGGGGGGGGGGGGGCAACGATAACCAGTTAATCGTCAATGATTTGTTTAAAGCTAATGAGATGTTGAATTGATCATATTTCTATAAGTGTTAATCACATGGGAAAAACAATGACTTGGTAATTTAATTATTTCTAACAAGCCGTATTTCATCGGCTTTGCCCCTCACCTGAGGGCAAAGCCGACTGCAGCTTTTTATAAAAATCAAAACATTTGAAGATAAGAAAATGTGATGGTTTGATTCTGAGGTATTTTATGTACTGGAAAAATTACCTTTAAATATATCCAACAAGAAGAATAAGTTATTTTGAATAAAAATAGAGAAAGCTGTAATATAACCTCTTATTTGTTGACATTCTACTAGTAACGGACTTTACGCAATGTTTCTATCTTACCAATAAAAGAAAACTGCATACCGACCGGATTGATAATAATAATATTTAGTCATGGATTAGGAAACACGGGACTAGGCATGCCATCCTAGCTTGGCGAGCGGGGTTGAATCCACGGGAGGGGGGAGAATTCCACGAGTGGGGAGAGCCGCCATCTTACGATGTGTCATTTGATTATGCACACGAGCATTTTTGCCGACAAACTGTGCATGAAAATATAAACATGTGGGCGCTGCCATGTTTGTCGCGAGACATTAAAAGGTGGCGGACCTCCCCCCTCATTGCATCACCCCCGTAATCGCATGCCTAGTCCCTTGTTTCCTATGTCCATATATTTAATAGTTTCTGCCTATGGACA
>NC_046657.1:112607915-112619509 GCF_010883055.1 Belonocnema kinseyi | reverse complement strand
GTAAGTAACGAGATAATTCTAAAAGAATGTGGTGCAGAAGAGACGCTAGTAGACCCATGGGAAAGAAATCGGTTAAGATGGTTCGGACATGTTGAGAGAATGACAAATGAAAGACTAACGAAACAAGTGTATCAAGGTAAAGTAAACGGCAGCGTGCCCAGGGATAGAGCGCGGAAAGAATGGTTAGAATGTGCGAATGAGACCCTAGTTAGAAGAGACATAAGAAGTCACAGAAACGCGAGAGCCTACATGAAAAAATGCATGGGCATAAAAGAAGCTAGAGAAGTATGCCAGGACAGGAAAGTATGGCGGCAAATAGTTAATAAAAAGAGTGTCAGTAGAGTGAATGACGTCTGAAACAAAGACCTTGGCTACTAATGGACCCAAGTGGGGAACCTTACATAACGACTTCGTGAGGTTCTTCGCTTGGGGTGTTTGCTAGAGAGATTGATCAGCAACCTGGGTTGGAGCAGGGTTGCGGAACGAACGTGTTATTTACTTAAATAGCATGAGAATTCTGGATCAATCTGAAAAATCTCTATCCCTTCCATACACTACTCCTTTCCCCTACCGAGCGAGTCACGCCTACCCCGAAAGGGAAATGGCTTAATGGTGTAATAATAATAATAATAATAATAATAATAATAATACGTTTAGAATATTTTCTTCAAAAAACCATATGCAATTGCAGTCAGATGCCATGAACTATACTATTTGAGTATTCTCATGGACAGAAGAAACACGGGACTAGGCATGCCATCCTAATTTGCCGAGCGGGGTTGAATCCACGGGAGGGGGAAGAATTCCATGAGTGGGGTGAGCCGCCAACTTACGATGTGCCATTTCATTATGCGCACGAGCATTTTTGCCGACAAACTGTGCATGAAAATATAAACATGTGGGCGCTGCCACGTTTGTCGCGGGACATCAAAAGGTGGCGGACCTCCCCCCTCATTGCATCACCCCCGTAATCGCATGCCTAGTCCCTTGTTTCCTATGTCCATGGAGTATTCTAATATTACGTGTTGCTCGGACGGTAACATCAAAATCTGTAAGGCTATACCACTTGGTGGTAATACATGACGAAAAATTACAATTTGCCATAATTAAGGTTATAACCTCAAATGCCGGCGACTTACGTCATAATACTTTTCGATAATAAGTGATTTTAAGTAGTTTCGTAGCAAATAAAGTTACATCAAAGAGACTTTAACGGATTTTAAAAGACTTTAAGTAATCTGAGGATTTCTCAAGGGATTTTGAACGATTTCGAAAAATTTGAAAGGATTTTAAAAGAATGCAGAAAAATGGAACGATTTTGAAGGAATTTTAAAGACATTTTTGAAAATCCAAAAAGGTTTAAGGATTTGCAAGAGATTTAATCAAATTTTAAGGCAGTCTAGGTCATTTCAAAGAATTTCAAGCGAGTTACTGAAAGGTTACTTAAAAAGATTTGAATGAATTTGAAGAGATTTCAAGGGATGTAATTTTTTTTAATATATTAAGGAATTTAAGAAAACTCAAAGGATTTTAATTAACTGTACTGGATTTTGAAAATTCTAAATGATTTTAGAGCAGTTAAAGGAATTTAAAAAATATTCGGAGGAGTTAAAGGATTTAAAAAAAACTTTAAGAATTTTTGAAAATTCAAGTGATGTTAAGGAATTACTATAGGGACTTGACGGGATTTTAAGATTTTATTTTAAAGGAATTAAAAATAATTCAAAAACTTTTCAAGATTTAAAATAAAGTTTTTAAGACAGTTTTAGTGATTTTAAAGATTTTGAAGCTATTTAAAAAGTTAAGATATTTTAATAAATTTCAAGGGGCTTCAAGGCATTTAAAAAAATGCAACAATTTAAGGATTTTCAAGAGATTTTAAGGAGTCTAAAAAAATTTAAGAATTTTAAGAAATTTTAATTAATTTTACTCAATTTTGTATTTTTTTTTAATGATTTCAAAGGAGGTAAAGGGAGTTCAAAAAATTTTGGAGGACTTTAAGGATTTCTAAGAACTCAAGTGATTTTAAGGATATACTAAGGAATTGGCGGAATCTTAAAATTTCTTTTTGATGGATTTAAAAATATTCCAAAAATAGTTCAAAAAGATTGAATGCTTTACAAGAGATTTTATCATATTTTACGACAGCTATAGTGATTTTAAAGAAAGTCAATTGATTTTTCGAAAAGTTATTAAAACAGATGTAATGAATATTAGGAGATTTCAAGGTATTTAAAGAAATTGATTGATTAAAGGACTTTCAAAAGATTTAGAGGAGCCATAGAAAATTGTAAAGGATTTTGGATTTAAAAGATTTGAAGTAATTTTAGTAAATTTTACAACATTTTAAATTATTTCAAAGAAGTTGAACGGAGTTTTAAAAAATGCGAACGACATTCTGAATTTTCGAGAAATCTTACGATATTTCTAAGAATTAAAGTGATATCAAGGAATTACTACTAGGAACTTGGCAGAATCTTCAAGTTTCTTTTTAAATGATTTAAAAATAATTCAAAAATAATTCAAAAAGTTTGAAGGATTTGCAAGTTATTTTGTAAGATTTTAAGACAGTTTTAGTGGTCTTAAAGAATTTCAAGCGTGTTTTTGAAAAGTTATTTATCAAGATTTTAATTCATTTGAACAAATTGCGAGATTTTAAGGATTTATTTAAGAGATTTAAAGGAATTTAAGAAAATTTAAAGGATTTAAGGAGATTTGGATTAATTTAGGTCAATTTCGAAAATTTTAGAAAGATTTTAAATGATTCTAAAGAAGTTCAAGGGATTTAAAAAAAATTCGGAATAGTTTAAGGATTATCAAGAAATTTTACAGCATATCTAAGAGTTAAAATGATTTTCAGGAATAACTAGAGACTTGACGGGATTTTAAAGTTTATTTTTAATAAGATTTAAAAATATTTCCATAAGTTTTAGTAACTTTAAAGAATGTTAAGCAATTAATTTAAAAGTTATTTCAAAAGATTTTAAGGTCGTCAAGAGATTTTAAGGTATTTAAAAATATTTAAAAGATTTTACGTGACTAAAATTAATTTTAGTCAATTTCCAGATACTTCGAAACATTTGAAATGATTGCAAAGAATTTGAACGGATTACAAAAAAAGTCGGAGAAGTTTAAGAATTTTCAAGGAGTCTTATAAGATTTCTAAAAAGGGTCACAGTCTTTGATCATTTTTGTTTTCTCAAAGTGAAAAAATAATCTCTTGACATTTTTAAAAAACACACTTTAACGAACGACTGAAATTCAAAAATTTTAACCGCCAACTATCCCAACAATGCAACCTAATCTCAATCACGGCACATTACATTTTTTCTTGACGGATTGTATAAATTGCACACATCCGAAATCGCGACCAAATTTTGAAAAACTGTATTATATTCAGGGATCGGATCCCTTTAGCTTCGTTCTAATAATAAAGGATTCTGGAGGGGTTTGGGTTCGAACCGAACCGTCGAATTTTCTCAAAGGTTCGGTCCGAATCAAACCCTTTGAAAAATACCAGAAGTTTGGTTGGAAACAGGCTTCGATCGAACCTGTAAGTTCTAAGTAGACCTAACCTTTTACAAAATAGTGGTTTCGATCCCTGATCATACTAATCGGTTTTCGTGAGTCTCAGTCTTATGATTTTTGTTTTGATCATATAGTGAAAAAGTTCCTGAAACTATGTACGAAAATTTATGTGTAACAATTGTTTTTTGTGAATCGCAACAAAAATGTAAGTGTCAGTAAATTTATCTTTTGAATCCCAGTGAGCACAAAATTTAGAGACGTCTTTACGACATCTTCACGACATCTTTACGACAACTTTACGATATCCTATGTTCATATCGTTTCGGTGTGTTTGCGATATCGTGAAGACATCATCAGATCATTCGACTTATTTACGATATTGTAAAGACAACTTAACTACATGGACATATGATGTCGTAAAGTTGTCGTAAGGATGTGGTAACGATGTCTTAAAGACGTCGCTAAATTTTGTGCCCACTGGGATTTCATATTTATTTATTTAAATTTGAATACCGAAATCTTTTAGCCTTTAAAATATTTAGAGATTGACGTTTCGACTGATTACTTAAAATAGATAAAAATTCCGAAATTTCTATAATTTTTAGGCAGTAAGTGTAAGCGTAAATCTCTAAATATTTTAAGGGGTAAAAGATTTTGCTATTTAATGTTAAATAAATAAATATGAAGTTTAAACAATAAATTTGTTGAAAATTGTCTTTTTATAGCGAATCACGAAGCCACATTTGTACAAATTAATTATATTACAAAATTTCAACAACATTTAACTATCTGATAGAAAGCAGGGCTTTTTTTTGCAAATATCATAAATATTGTAACTTGTATCGACAACTGTGATTTAAGTTTATAAGGAATTACATTCATAAATTGGAACTACATTTTTTTCCATTTGCTTTTAAAAAAGGTTTTTTGTAGTATCTACTAAAAATAACGTTTATCGATTTCTTAATAACAAAAATTGCATATATTTGAAAATAATCTTACTATTTGAATTTGGGACTAATTCAAAAATGTCGTGAGAATAGTTTCGAAATATATTTTATATCTACAAGAATTCTGAATTTACATTTCTAAATCTATGGACAAAAAAATTTCTCTTCATTTTTTAAAAATGTTCAAAATATCGAAAAGCATATAACCTTTTAAATTTTTGTCGAAATTATAAATGCCAGAAGGATAATTTGCAAGTACTTTTGTGGCGTAGAGGAAACTTTCACAAAATTGTCTAAGACTCGTTTAAAAAATGTTTTTTTCAAATTTTGAAAAAGATCTTCTTTAATTGTGGCCTAATCGAAAAATTTAACTGAGATAGTTTTTAAATATATTTGATATCTAGTGAAAAACTTTGAAAGAAATTTTATAATCTATAAGAAATTTGTTTTTTTTTCTATTTTTAAAACATTTTAAAAGTTTTCAAAAGTATATAACGTTTTTAATTTTCAGCGAAATAGAAATTTTTTTGGTAATTCGCAAGTCTTCTACCCATCTATAAGTAAGTCTGAGAAAAATTTCTAAGATTAAATTTTTTTTTAAATATTGAAAATGCTCTACAGTTTTTTATTTTGGCTGAAAACATCTGGTTAACAAATTAAGCCTTCATTTTGGGATACTTAAAAATGTATCAAAAGCTGACTCGATTGGAGAAATGCTTCAAAAGTTACCGTCGCTACAATATTTAGGTAATCATACATACAGACGGACACCGACAAAAAGTTATGATTTTCGGACTCCGTTAGTGCCTAGGATTGTATCTGGAATAAACTGGTTTATTTTTTAATTTTTCTAAAATTTGGTTGCCATTTACGAAAGTTGCGAGTTCTCGAAGACATTCGAGTACTCGAAAGTTTAGAGTTCTCGGAGATATTCGAATTCTCGAAAGTTTGGAGTACTCGAAGTGATTCGAATTCTAGGAAGTTCCGAGTTCTGGAAGACATTTAAGTACTCTTAATGTTTCGAGTTTTCTGGAAAGCTCGATCTCGACTCGAACCGGATCGAGCTCAGCTCGACTCGAATCGTTCGAACTTTGAGTTTCGAGTTTTTTTCACACCCCTATAAATCAACCTTAAATACAAAAGAACAATATTGGTCGATAATAATAGCACAAAATTTGTTTTCAATGTTTTTCTTTAATGTTGAATGATGATTTAGCTACTTTTAGGGAAGTTTTAAAAGAGTGAAAAAATATTTATCTATATTTTCAAGCAATTAAGAACTCATTATGCCTTAAAAATACATTGCTCAAGAAAGGGGGCAATTTTCCCGATCAAACAAAAAGTTATTATTTTGAATAATAAATCTGCGTAGGGGTGATTCACCCTCAGGAAGTAACCTTCTTCTGAAATATTAATTTTACGTTTTATACATTATGACTAGAAACGTTTTCCATATGAAAACAATTTAAAAATTCACGATTTCTACAAAAAAGCTCAATTTATTTCTGTTTTATGTTAAATATTGGGGAGGGGAAGTTCTGCCCCTTTAAGCCCAATATCTGCAGAAAAGAAAAAACAGGTGTCGCTTACTTTTTGTGTACTACACAATTTATTAAGGAGAGTAAAATCGGAGGCGTATGCCTCCGAAAGGTTCCTTGTCAGATATTTTTACTTTTACAAAACTATACATTTTTTTAAACAGGGTAATTTTGCACCTTTCCACTTTTTCTAAAATAGTCTGAAAACTGAATTAAATCATGTTTTCACATTCTGTACATTCATTTAGTAATATTGCTTTCTCTTTAATATAAAGAATGTGCCACTTTTTACATTCTCATCATTTATGATTGAGAAAGTATTAGAATTGTCGGAAATTAGACATCACACTTTTTCAACGGATCTCCACGTTTCGAAACCCCCTGAATCCGAAAATCAGGTTTTCACGATGGCGTCTGTCTGTCTGTCCGTCCTACCGTAAACACGATAACTCTCGAAAAAATTAACGAATCGAATTCATCTTTGGCACACTTTTTTTAGGTCCTATAAGAAAGGACGAGTTCGTGAACCAGCCATTTTTGATTAAAATTCAAAAAGTGAGCGCATTTTGAAAATTTTTGAGACCACTTTTTTCTGAATTTGAAAATTCTATGTACGGATATTTATAGTATTAAAAAGAACAAACAATTTATCCCCATGACTTTTTTCAATAAAAGGAAATTCTCAGAGTATTAGCGTTTTCAAAATTTTTTTAATCAAACGAAAATCAAAATTTGAAGCCGAAAAACGCACGGTACGAAAAAAAGTCAAGAGAAGAAAAACATTTATTTTTGAAAGCTCTAAAAAATTATCATAACAAATTTTTGTATTTTCTTCAAAAATCGAAAATTCAAATTTTGGTTGCACAAAAAATAATGGAAAATAAAAAATTCCATTTTGTGGACAAACTGCGTAGGATACGAAAAAAGATGAATTAACAAAACTGGTTATCCCAAAAAAGATGTACAACTTCGTTAAGAATCACCTCTTGATAGGACGCCTACTTTTTGTTTTATTCGTGAAAAATAACGTTGAAAAAAATAAAATAAAAAAAAATCTGTGGAAAAACGACGAAAGTTACGAGAAAAAAATCCAACAAAACCTGTTTACAAATGTCTGTCGGAAATCGAGCGCGCAGCGCGAGTGTCACGATGAGAATATGTATCTCAAAGCCTACAGAGCTTTGAGAAACTTAATCTTTGACTATACCTAATTAAGTAGACAATTCAAAATATGAAGACGCATATAAATACTGCCATCTAAAAGAGATCTTTTTGATAAAGGTTTTTTCAAGCTTTCCAAATGCAAAGAACAAATACCTGAGCGCGAGATGTAACCGTCGCGCGCCCTAGGCGCGCTCAAACTTAAGAGCGAAGCGAGCCGCGCGCAGAGCGCGCGATGAGAATGTGCCCGCGAAGCGGCCAGATTTTTTATAAAAAGTTTGTGAGGCTCCAAAATTTTTAAGAAATTTTAGAAGGCCAAACATTTATTTAAACTCTTTTAATTTCAAGTACGAATTTTGCCTGTATTTCCCCCTTTCCGTGAAAAGACCTTTTTGGAGATTGACCCATCTATAAAATTGGATTAAAGAAACTTTAGATGCCATTTTATGCTTTGAATTTTTGAATATTTCCATCATTTGAACCCGCTATAACGTTGCTTTCTTCAACTATGCTTCTGGTCATAGCCAGGAAATTTTTGAATAATTTTGGAATACCATTTTTGCTTTTGCTGGAGCCTAGGTTATATTGAGCTTCTTTGTCTGGCGTGAAATCCGTCACTTTTCCAAATCTAAAAAGGCTTCATCAAGATGTTCATACTATATTTTTTGAACCTTCTATTGTCCCAGGACCATCTTAAAAGTTTAATTTTTGTGTATGTCTATTCTATTTGGTGAATTTTTGATTGCTTGCTTGTTTAATTCTTAATATTGAAGTAGCGCTATGTTGATGTAGCATCTTTCCGACCGAAATAACTTGTGCCTGACTAATTCCATCAGAAATGACTATTATTGAATCAGAGACCATCAAATTTAAATAACACGGCCCTGCATTTTAGCTGAGATCGTGTAAAATATATAACAGTTTGATCATTCTGAAAAAAATAAAATCCAGCCGATAACTAAGAGAACAACGTGATTAATGGCGAAAATAAGTCCATGTCAACATAGGTGGTGGCAATTATACGATAATGATCGTAGACAAAATATTGAATTCTTTTGTGCACAGTTATATGCTTTCACCCTCTTTTTTCTTTTGTTATCCAATTTTCGATAATGAAGCAGAAAGGAGGGATGTTAAGAGTATATCATTTTGATTGATGAGTGTTTTTCATACTCTGATTTTAGTGCATAAAATTATTTTTATTTAAATTTTCTACAAAGAATTCCTCGGTACCTTCTACTAAATTTTTCATAGTAGAAAGTAAAGTACCCAATGCTCCTAATATTCTGCTCTCGATAGTTTATCGTCCAACAAACACTGGCCCTATCACTGATTTGTAAACGACATTTTCTCTTCACTTCGCTCTGTAAACTAATGTTATTATTTTTGGCGATTTTAATGTCAATCTTTGTAAAGATACCTATTATGCTAAATTGTCTACGCTTCGTATGTACCAACCTAGGAGATAGCCCGCGCCGTCGATCACTCAGGGACTAAGGTCAATGATGAAGGGGAGAGATAGGCTATACAAAATAGCTATACGTAATAATTCCGATTATCTCATATCTAAGTTCCGCTCCCTAAGAAACCAGGTTCCATACAATTTGCGATCAAACAGAATTGCTTTTAATACAGCCAAACTAACGAACATCAATAACCCTTTTCGTCTTTAGAATTACTTTCGTATATTGGCTTTATTAACCCTAAAAAGAATTAAGGATCTTTGCATATGTCTGTTGAAGATTTCAATACTTATTTCCATTCTGTTTTGAATATATCCTCGTCCTATTTCTTTCTGCCACCTACTACATCACAAAATGCATTAGAAACGAATTTCTCCTTTTCTCCTGATTCTTTTATAGACGTTCCTAAGACTGTTTAACCTATCAGCAGTGATTCTAAAGACATTGCTGGTATCCCCATTAGTTATATTAAAAATGTGATTTATATTTTTCTCCCTCACTTAGTGAACGTTTTTAATTATTCCATCAATTTATGTACATTTCCTGCCCTATCTAGAATATCCATCATTCTCCTTATACCTAAAGTTAAGAACCCGGCTTCTCTGAGTGATTATAGTACTCTCTCTCTCTCCTTTATGTGCGTCCTCTAAGGTTTTCAAGAAAATTATATCCAAGCAACTGACTGAATACCTTGAAACGAACAATCTGTATGATACATACCAAAAGGGAATCAGGCAGAGTTACAACACCCAGACTGCTCTGTTGAAGATCACCAATGATATAAAGTTTTCCATTGACTCACGTATGATCACCGTTTTGCTCCTTTTTGATTTTAGTAAGTTTTTCGATATGATGGATCATGGTATTCTCCTTAGTAAACTAAGAGAAACTAATTGCTCAAATAAAGTTGTAGCATGGTTTTCGTCCTATTTGCTTGATAGGAAACAAGCGGTATCTGATCCTCATAAACATATGTTATCTAACTGGCTTCAAATAAGTTCTGAAGTCCTTCAGGGATCGTTTCTAGGGCCTATCCTGTTTATCATATACGTCACTGATCTTAAGCTTTTCCCTATACTTGTTAAATATTTATTTTATGCTCACGAACTTTAAATATATATTCATTGTTCTCCTGGCGATATATCTTCGGCGACCGGGACATTAAATCAAACGATTGAGCTTGTGACTATGTGGGCCACAACTAACAACTTTCCAGTAACGTTTCTAAGACGAATGCCATGATCCTCGGTATTCCTGCCTATCTTAGGAGCATTGAAACGTCAGTTTTACCTACGCTAATATTAAATGGTTCTATTATTTAATAAACTAACTCTGCACGCAATTTGGCCGTCATCTTCATTCCTTCGGTTAACTGACAAGAACACGTCCATCATACAGTCAATAAAATACATAGAACATTGTAGCCTCTTAAAGTTAACAGGAAAATCTTAAGTGAGCCTCTGCGCGTTTCTTTGTAGATCATTTCAATATGTAGACAGTGTTCGAAGTCGTGTTACCATAAGAGACGCAAAATTACTAAACATACCTACCTGCAGAACTTCTGCATATTTAAATTCTTTTTCTATCTCTTCTGCTAACCTCTGGAATACACTACCAAATAATATCAAAGCTGCTGATTATTTAGCCTCACTAAAAATCAACATTTTCCGCCCTTTATTACCTGATCAAACGTCATTTTCATAGAATTATATAGGTTCCAACGGTTATTTTTATTAATTTTTAGTGGTTCTTATAATAATCTCGTTTTTATTATATAACGATCATTTGTTCTCGCACTAATTCCTACACTCTTTAGAATTCTGTAATTGATTCTTTGTTTTCACATGATTAATGTATTTTCATTATTGTACTTTTATTTTCTGCCTTATGAGACATTATCCCAACCCAGTGGGCAGAAAGTTTGGCGACGTCTTTATGACATCGTTACGACATCTTTACGACAACTTTACGACATCCTATATCCATGCCGTTAAGGTGTCTTTACGATATCGCAAATAAGTCGTATGATCTGACGATGTCTTTACGATATCGCAAAGACACCGAAACTACATGGCCATAGGATGTCGTACAGATGTCGTAACGATGTCGTAAAGACGTCGCCAAATTTCGTGCCCATTGGAAAGGCTTTAATAAACTCTAAACTGAACTTAACTAAACTAAATATTAGCTAGGTTTATAAGTGCGTGCTTTTTTGGATTTTTCATTCTCTATTTGGAAAATGTAATAAACTATGTAGATTGAATTAGAATGAACCACCAAAATATGCGCTAATTTTCGATTACTCTTGTTTAGTCTCCTTATACATATTCTCAATAGTAAAGAGTCATGGTCTTCTTGCACCATTTCGAGTAGCAATACATACGATATTAAGCGAAATATGCGCTTGAGTATTCGCACTACCCACCAGAGTTGCTAGATGACGGGGCTCTGTTGGCGCCATTTATGTGTTTGGAAATCACTTGATATCGCCAGATTTAGAAATCCAAATATCACCAGAAAATATCAAATTAAAAAATATAGTGGCCACATGTAGCACTTATAATATTTTAATAATTGAATAATTATTGATTTAATAAAATAAGGCGCTAAATTTAAATAATAAAAAACCCCGGAAAAAAACGAACGACTACTTTCCGTCCGCCAGAGGCTGCGGCATTGATTAAGTTCTTGCTTGGCGAGAAGATTAAATTGAAAATCGCCATAATTGTATGGTATGGAACTGTAAAATTCGGCTGATCTCACACTGCCTATTTCTTAGTCCCTTGGACCCCTCATCAAAGAATGCTGCCAAGGGAAAATCTAGGAAGGCGGAATATCGAGCGCCGTTATATCAAGGTTCTAGTTTGAATAATTTTTCTTGAAACTTAAAAATAAAAACAAAGCTTTCGAGAAGGACAAGGTTAATGTCTATAACCGATAAGAAAAGGACTATA
>NC_046657.1:112583576-112607815 GCF_010883055.1 Belonocnema kinseyi | reverse complement strand
CACCGCAACTCTCTCAAATCATTTAATAAAATAGTTTGGTATTACAATAATACCAGTGCGTAATCATTTAAAACAATTCCTTCCTCTCCACTCAACGTAACAACGTAAAGCTCTGGAAGCATATTTTCCCAGTAACAAATGGGTCAACCAGAGCCTAACCTAGAAATAAATCTAACCTAGCCTAACCTAACCTCGCGAAACACAATTAAACTGATTGTGTTGTCCCGTTGTGTTTGCGGTACCGTTTCATTCAGCTTCGGCTTAACCTACATAGAGGTTTAACCTATCCTAACCTAACAAAACCTGACCTAGCCTAACCGATTACGCTAGCAATCCTGTTCTTGCGTACTTTCATATTTTGACATTAATAGCAGTAAATGTCTGGAGTTTCTTAACCGCTTGTTGCTAGCATTATTCGCCTGTGTCTGTAACCAGGGCACCTCCGCGTGGTGACGGTGGGCAACGGATCCATATTGGCTGAGTCCCTGGGCAAACGGCGTTCATGCCGTCATGGCAGACACAGATAAAAAGTGTATTACGATGCAGGGAAAAACTCCAGTATCGGCGTCTGGTCAGGGTGGGAAAGCGGGCTCTCTGACGTCGTCATCATGCAACCGTAGCTCTTCATCAATGGATCACTTGGTTGGCGTAGAGTCTCATGCTACAAGGAAAAAAACCGCGAGCATTTCTTAATCGCATGCCTGCAATAATAGCTTAGATTCATTCTGTTACATTTGCAGTAAATATGAAGTGGGCAGTTTGCGAAAATCAATCGACGAGGAAGTGAAAAGTCTTTACGAAAAGTGTTTTGACCGTAAATTGCTGCAACAAGAAAACAACGAAAAGTACCGCAAGTACTCTACACCAACCACATGGAAAAAAACCGTTATTGCGAAGGACTGCTACTTTTGCATGAATTCCGTCAAAGGGTTCAACGCCAAAAATAAAAATAACATGTCATACATTAATGTGTGCGCAGTCACAAGAGCAATTGAAATCAATAAAAATGCACGCCAGACTAATTTAAGCGCTTTAGAAGATGATAGAATGGAAGTTGAAAGTCAACGTCATGGAGACGGTAGTGAAACCAGTGATCGAACAGAAAATAGTTCTGATGATTCCGATGAAAATGACGAAAAAGATTACGAATATGGCGTGCATAAAATGAAATTGAAGGTTCCAATATTAGTGTCGCAACTAGAACTGAATGATTTTATTAGACTGCACTGACGTTAACGGACTAATGAACCACTTGAAGAAAAATGTGTACAGAGACGAAGAGTGGCGACTTTTCATTGATTCGTCAAAACGCAGCATTCAGGCTGTTTTACTGCATAACACGAATACTTACGTTCCTATCCCTATATCTTACTCAACGGTCATCAAAGAACAATATAACAACGTTAAAATGCTTCTTGAAAAAGTTATTTACACGAATCACAAATGACAAATGTGTGGTGATCTCAAAATCATAACAATGATATTAGGCCAACAATCGGGTTTCACGAAAGAGCCATGCTTTATATGCTTGTGGAATAGCAGAGAACAAGCCAATCATTATAGCAAAAAACATTGGCCTTTAGGAGATTCATTCAAACCTGGTTCTCATAATATCATCAACCAAAGCCTCGTTGATCCAGAAAAAATTTTACTACCACCCCTCCACATAAAGCTTGGACTCATGAAGCAATTTGTCAAGGCGTTAGACAAAGATGGACAATGCTATAAGTATATATCCCTTATATTCCCTAATGTTTCAAATGCTAAATTAAAAGAAGGAGTCTTTGATAGACCACCGATTCGAATATTGACAAGAGATACTAATTTCGTGAGCCACATGGCGAAAATTGAAATGGACGCTTGGGAAAGTTTTAAAGCAGTAAACGCAAATTTCCTCGGTAAAAAAAAAGTCCAGACTACGAGAATATTGTTGCGAAAATGATAAGAAACTACAAAAAGTTAGGCTCCTTGATGAATGTAAAACTTCACTTTCTAGATTCCCATCTGGATAAGTTTCCAGAAAATGTTGGTGATTTCAGCGAAGAACAAGGGGAACGTTTTCATCAAGACATAAAAGAGATGAAACAACGATATCAGGGTACATGGGACGAGGTCATGATAGCTGATTTTTTTTGGATGTTAAAAAGGGAAACGAATGTAGGTCTTAAACGTAAGCGTAACCCTTTGCAAGATAAAATGTAAACACGAAAGATAGTATAAATATATCCCTTAAGTTTAAGAGAAGCAGAGAGAAAAAATTTTTGAATAAAACTCTTATTCATTTGCATGTTTAAGTTACAGTTCTACATTTTAATGGATACAAACATTGCCAGGTTAATTGAAATGGGGTCAATTCTACTTGTAGTTCTAAGTTTCTTCAAATGAGTAATGTGCGTCGAAATTTTTAACCACCTTTAGTACAATGAAATGAATTTTATTGTGTTACAACGGGAACACTTAAGTTAAGTTGTGTTGCGTTAAGCAAAATTTCGTTAGGTTCTGTTAAGTTAGATTCATTTGTAGGTTAAGATCGAGTTGACCTATTAAATATAGCACACATTTAAGACTGAAAACCGTACGCTTACATAGCTACACGTGTAGTTGAATTTCATTCGGCTAGGTAAGGTTAGGTCAGGTCTTATTAGCTTAAGATAGGGTAAACCTCTATGTAGGTTAAGCCGAATCTGAATGAAACGGTACCGCAAACACAACGGTACAACACAATGAGTTTAATTGTGTTGCGTGAAGTTAAGTTAGGTTATGTTAGGTCAGGTTTTTTTAGGTTAGGATAAGTTTGACCTCTTTGCAGGTTAAGCCCAAGCTCATTCACACGGTACCGCAAACACAACTGGACAACACAATCAGTTTAATTGTGTTTCGTGAGGTTAGGTTAGGTTAGGTTAGGCTAGGCTAGGTTAGGCTCGAGTTGACCCATTCAATGTAGCACACATTTGCTACTGGGAAAATATGCTTCCAGAGCTTTACGTGTAGTTCAATAAATTTCTGTTAATTCAGATTAGGTGAGGTCAGGTTCTGTTGGGTAAAGTTATCTTAAATAAGTGGATATCAGGCAAGGGTTGATCCTTCACAGTTCTCGACATGTTTTTGAAGTGAAAATTTGCATGACTGGCATTATTTTGAAATTTATTTGCCTCAGTGAATGATTTTTCGTCATTTTTTGAGGTTATGGCTCAACCATGACGTGTTGGGTGATTTTTGATACCGAATTTGAATTCAGCGCCCCAAAATCCATAGGAATACGTATGTCTTGTTACCCGAACCGCACACTTTTTTTGTGTGACTGTGTAATTATAGTAACTAAATAAAATTTATTACTTTAAATACTAATTTTAACATCGCTAGCTACCACCCTACCTTCCACGGCGATTTTCTCTATCTTCTTCCACCCTTGCATATTCATGATCACATTGTCTATCACCAATATCATCCTCCTAGCCTCTATGCTCCATCCACTCTCTTAGAATTGCTTCCTCTTTATTTATTATCTTATCCTTCGATTACGAGCTAGCATGACTCGTGCCGTTCCTGGCACGTCACATTCCTCGGGCCATCACGTGATTCGCGCGTGGTAGGCGAAAGGTCGTCGTAGCGGCAGAGGAAAAGAAACTTGGCAAGGAAACGTGAAAGAGGAAGTTTCAGGGGTGAAACATAAAGGTTCCTTACGTCTGCCGCCCGTTATAGCCAACGGCATATATCAAAAATTAAAAATATTGTCAAACGTCAGTTTCCTCCATCAGAATATTAATTTAGGGATAAAATGAACAATTATTCAAAAAAATGGATTTTTTCTATTAAAGAATGGCCTTTAAATGCATTTGTTAATCAGTATTGTTTATAACAATGGTAGATTATTTGATTTGCGATTTCTGTCATGGATTTTCATTCTTGAAGACAAACCTAATGATTGCGCAGAAAAAATGCATTTTATATGTACAAAGGCGTTTATTTATCAAATTTGTTAATGAAATTTGTTTATAACAATTAAAAAAATCATAATTTAGTGTTTGATTTCAACGAAACATTAATTTCACTCGATTTCTTGGGGAAAAACGTGTTTATAACAATTGAACAGATTGCACGAACTTCATCTAAGTTATTAGGATTTGTTGGACGATTGTAAATCTATCAGTTTTTCACCTTTTTCAGGTAAAATCAATTATTGGAATAGAACAGAATTTGATTAGCTTTAAAAAAAAAGATGGAATGGGATGTAAATTGTAGGCTCTGGAACATTTTGAACCCCAATTTTCGAATTCTCCCCACTGTGCGGCGTCTCCGGTGATATTCCTTTTTCATCGACATGCTTCCGCAGCCTCTCCTCCAACACCATCGCATATACTTCATACGCCTTATTCATTAGCGTAATCCGTTTATAATTTTTTTGCATATCACTATCTTCTTCTTTGTACCGTAGGAATATTTTACTGCCCTCTACTCTCGCCTAGGAATCCCTCACTCCTCTATACTTTCTTCACTAACTTCTTCAGCCTCTCCTTTACCTCTTGTGAACTAAAAAGCCACGCTTTATTCTTTACCCATACAGCCCTGCTTCATTTGACTTTTTAAACTTCCTTATCTGTGTATCTCCTTGTCATTCAACTCCTCCATCACTGCCTCCCTCGTACTTCTACTCCTATCATCTCCTTTTCATAAATCTGAGCCCTAAAACGATAAAAAAAAAACTTCCTCCACTTTTTACTCGATATCTTGTCGTTCATTCTCCCTACTCCCTTTTCGCAGTTTCCTCATTCCACTTTCTTTACTTCCTCTTCACCTTCCTTTTCATCCTTTTACATTGACTATCACACCACGGCCTCATCTTTCCTTTCTTGTTCTTTTTAAATGTCTTCTTTTGAACACACCTTTTCACATTCTCTTTCAAATCCTCCCACATCTCTTCCATCGGCTTCCCTTCAAAGTGTATGTACCCTAACTGATCCTAGCGAAGAAAGTATGAAGGGGGAGAAAGTTCCAAAAGAGCGGTTAGAGGGGGGATAGACAGGAAAATTATAGAGGGATTACGCTAATAAATAATCCGTTCAAAGTATACGGTTAGTGTATGTGGAGAGGATGCTGTGTGTAAGGGTGGAAGAAAAGCGTGGAACTAAATAGGATGCAGAAGAGGTATGTAAAATATATACTGGGGTTGGCAAGGAATACGCCTATTACTATATATTCTCAAAACGCATATGGGGATAACAAGATTAAGGATTATAACGAAAAGTCGAGCGTGCAAATATGAGGAGCAATTTTTGAATTAGAGGAGTTGAAACGGGGAGTTGTATTAGAACGAATGGACTGCAGTTGGATGAAGGTAGAAGTATAACCACTTATTTCCCTCCCAGTAGTACCCCACCCATAATTTTCCCTAATATTTCTCCACTTTAATTTCTCATTTCCCCTATATTTCCTCCTTTAATTTTCCTTCACTTTTCCTACTTTCTCACTAAATATTTCCTCTTTTTTCGTCTAGTTCACATACTTCTTCTGGTTCGATCCCTTTGTTGGTACCAATGGCAATTTTTCTATGTACTTTAAACCGGGGCTCTGCTCCATGTCGGTCACTGGTCATTTTCGAGCAATTTACACGGGTGCGGCACAATATATATGCCGGGGTGCCACGCCCACCAATACAACCAATAACCAACCAACCCCTTCCCTCATTTCCTCTTACTTTCTCTACTTTCCTTTTTTGTCTTTCCTTTCACTTTATCTGAATTCACTTCCTCTCATTTTCACTAATTTCCCTCCACTTGTTACCCCTTATTTTCCTAACATTTCCACCACTTATTTTCTCTAATCGCCTCCCACAATCAACGCCTCTAGTTTTCCCAAATTTCTGTTACCTTACTTTCACTCATTTTCCATGCTGCCTATCCCCTTATTTTCTCTTATTTCCCGTTTTTCAAAAAGGTACAAGGCACGGATGGAAGGACGTCGCGACAGACTCCAGAACGAAGTTTTAAGAGTTTTTGCCCGGGGCTACGAAACCCTAAAAATATAAAAAAAAAGAAGTTCTTGAACATTATGCATAGTAATAAGGATTAAGTCTATTAAATAAAAAAAGCATATCGGTTTTCATTTCGACAATCAGGAAAATTCTTTCTTTTTTTTTTCTTTAAATACTACGTCATTCTAATGGTTTAGATCGATATTTAAATACCTATTTCTTTCAAAGATTTATTACATAAGTGTGACATGAATAGAATTTGCGCAGAAAAATTACTCATTTTATTAATTATATTTTAGTAAAAAATAAAGTTAGCTAGGAGATAGTATACGTACGGAAGAACTCGGATGTTGTGAATTTCATAAATTTCTTATTTTTAGAACACAAACTCTTAATTTTAATCGTAAATCGTTTATCAAAACCATCACTTCTCGAAATGGTAACGTCCTTAAACGCATTTTTTTTATTTATCCTACACGTATAACGGTTAGAGGAATTTTACATTTTTTTAGTATGATGCTCGTTGACTTCACGACTATTTTTAAAACGAGAAATTATCTTTTTTCGCAAATCATTAAAGTTGATAATCAATATTACTTTAGTTAATTCAACAAAATATTTTATTGACGCAACAAATTTCTTTGTTGAACTAGCCAAATACTTAATCCAAACAAAAATTTGGTTGAAACAACCAAAGAACATAGTTGGGTCAACTAAATATTTTTCTGTAGATAAAATAACCATATTCTGTTGCTGAGCAAACAAAAATGTTGTTTCTTTAACCAAATTTTATTCTGAGTGCAGACAACAATGAGATCCCTCAAAATCCACTGGAACATTTAAAACCCTACGAAGTCTCTTAAAACCCATAGAAAAATCGCGAATTCCATTACAGTGAGAAAAGCTATATATAATCCTATGAAACCCTTCAAACACGATGTTAAGCCATTAAAATTCTTTAACATTCTTTAAAAAGGTGTCAATTTCTTCAAATAATATAGAAATTCTTTCTAATCCTTTAAAATACTTTAAAAATCACTTGAAATCCCGCGGAATCTTTTAATTATATCAGGATAGCACGATATTTTGTTTACCTCTTTTGGATCTGACTGTTGGCCACCACAAAGGGCTTAAAACTTTTAAAATATGACCAATTTGTTTGTGAGTACAAAAATTATCACAAATTTTTGATTGACGGTTTTCGATATAAAATAATAATATAAAGGACCCCGCACTAAATGTATGGGATAATGGCTTTCGGTGGATTTAGCTGAAACTTTGTAATTTTTAAGGTTATAAGTGCCGGATGAATTATCCGTAAAAAAATTCCAAAAAAAGGGACAGTTTTAGCGCTATGCGGCGCTAAGCGCTCAAGATCAGTGAATAAAACGAATTACTACAGATTTTGTTACAAAAGCGATGTCAACATAGAAATCACAGTTCAGATCGTGGTCTGTCATGTGTTCGCCTACACCGTTGACTTATATAGTGCGCTTCTCAAAACGATCAAACGCTAAGCGCCCAAGATTTTAACTTGACTAATTCATCACTTTTTTAAGGCAAAAATGGTACCGAAAGTAACATTAGTAACTAGTGCGTGCCTTCCGATAATTACATTGAACTGTTCTCAAGAGTGCCGAACGCTAAGCGCCCATGATTAGTGAATAGAACGAATTACAATAGTTTTTGCGAAATATTAAACTATTTCTGGCTCTTGATTCGGGTTCGCTTGTTCACCTCTATTAGCAGCGTCTAGAATCCTTTGTAGCAAGGAAGTTTGAGGATACTTTACGTGTTGCTGGTGACGTGCATAACCCAGGAACCATAAAACGCTTGCAATATTTGCGCAAGTGCCAAGTGTCAAGTTCAAATCTTGGGCGCTTAGCGTTTGATCGTTTCGAGAAGCGCGCAATATAACTCATTGGTTTGGCTAAACATATTACTGACTACTTTCTGATGCATGATTCTTATAGTGACATCGCTTTAGTTGCTAAAGTTACTAGGATTGGTTTTATTCGCTGATCTTGAGCGCTTAGCGTTCAACCCTCTTGGGAAGGGTAGAATGTTATTATCGGTATGTGCGCACTAGTTACTAATGTTACTTTGGGTACCATTTCTGCCTTTAAAGAAGTGATTAATTAGTCAAGTTAAAATCTTGGGCGCTTAGAGTTTGATCGTTTTGAGAAGCGCGCTATATGAGTCAACGGTGTAGGCGAAAATATGACAGACCACGATCTGAATCATGATTTCTATTTTGACATCGCTTTTGTAACAAAATCTGTTGTAATTCGTTTTCTTCACTGATCTTGAGCGCTTAGCGCCGCATAGCGCTAAAACTGTCCATTTTTTTGGATTCTTTTTACGGATATTTCATCCGGCACTTATAACCTTAAAAATTACAAAGTTTCAGCTAAATCCACCGAAAGCCATTTCCCATACATTTAGTGCGGGGTCCTTTGTTTACAATCAAAAAAATAATAGAGTGTTTATTTACTTTGAACAAAAAGAACATTTGTCTGTTGAGGTTACATGATTTTAATTCAAAATAAGGACAGCATAGACTTTCTTTAATGCTTTGCCGAATTTTCTGCTTAGTTTACAAAATGTTCAGATATTTAATAAATTTACGGGTATTTTCTGTAACATTTTCAAACTTTTCGATTACAGTTTACAATTTTAGGCTGGTAATTTGACAGAAAATTGCAGTAAATGTTACAGAGAATACGCGTCAATTTATCAAATAACTGAAAATTTGGTAATCTCTGCAGAAAATTCGGTAACCTTTACAAAATAATCATGCTGTTCCTATTTTAAATGAAAATCCGGTTACTGGAGCAGAATTTTGTCTGCGTGTATAATTTGTGACGACAGTATGAATTTAGTAATTGAATTGATTTCCTTAAAATTGATTTATGAAGCATATCGATCTCAAGATCATAACTTTGATACATCTAACTCATGAGACAGCGATTCTATATATACAGGGTGTCTAAAAAGTCCTGGGACGGTTGGATATTTCCTCAGGTAAAATATTTTTCAAAAAAGTGAAGGTAATTCCTGAAGTAAATTTCAACGAGTAATTCAATGGTGACCTTCATTTTGACCTTGAGGTTGAACTTCATGGCTTTTTGATGGTCAACTTTGTTTTTTAAAATGATTTAATTAAATTTAAATTTAAATTTTAAATTTTAAATTTTTTTAATAAATCAAAACACCCTTTTTTACATCTGCAATCGATAGAGCGGAAAATTCTACGTTCAGGTACGTAATCAAGTCGTAGGTCAATTGTAACGTTCAAGGTCATTTAGAGGTTATTTGAAATTAACAAAGATTTCCAAGAGATCAGTGTAATTTCTGAAGTAGATTTCAACGAGGAATTAAATGGTGATCTTTACTTTGATCTTGAAGTTGACCTTCATGGCTTTTTGAAGGTCAACTTTCCTTTTTTTTAATGGAAACCCCCTTTTTACATCTGCAATCGATAGAGCGGAAAATTCTACGTTAAGGTACGTAACCAAGTCGTAGGTCAATTGTTACGTTCAAGGTCAGTTAGAGGTTATTTGAAATTAACAAAGTTTTCCAAGAGGTCAGTGCAATTCCTGAAGTAAATTTCAACGAAAAATTCATTGGTGAGCTCTGTATTGATCTTGTTGATGATCTTCAAGGTTTTTTAATGGTTTTTTCCAAGCAGTTTATGTTTACGTTTAGTATAACCCAGGAACAACGACGTGAACGCAGTAAATTCTGTTCCCTTTGGGGTGCTTGATTAGCGTGAGTCCCCTTACCTCTCACGTTTCGGGGTGCTTGATGAGCGTGAGTCCCCTGGCCTCTCACAATTAAGTGAAGATGTTCGAACTGAAAACCTTGAGCTTCTTGACAAAAAGCTATGCGATTGTAAAAATGAGTTACAGCATTACGAAACATCTCCCTATCAATCAAAGTAGCCTGTTGCAGAATCCGATTCTGCAATTCGTCTAAGCTTTGCAGTTGCGTTGAGTACACTTTGCTCTTTCAATAACCCCAAAGAAAATAGTCGGGAGGCGTCAGGTCAGGAGATCTAGCAGGCCACTCGATTTCACCCCTTCTTCCAATCCACCTTTGAGGGAACTGAGTATCCAAATACGATCAAACCTCCCTACTGTAATGAGCCGCTGCTCCGTCCTACGGGAACCAAATATTTTGAAAATTATCGCCTGTAATCTCCCTTATTCTTGGTACAATTTGGTTTCTGAGAAGCTCTTTATATGCGCGGGCAATTAAATTACCATCGATGAAGAAAGGGCCTATCAATGTATCATTCAAGATACCAGCCCAAACATTAATCTTTTGTGGATATTGTATGTGACTCTCCAACATCCAATCAGGATTTGTTCGGACCAATATCTAAAATTTTGCCTGTTAACTTCACCTTTTAAAGTGAAAGTAGATTCATCTAAAAATACCATATTATACAAGAAAAGAGGATCTCTATCAATTCTGTCTATCATAATTTCACAAAATTCACCCCGACGATCAGGATCGTCTTCACTGAGCTCTTGCACCAGATGAACTTTGTAAAGATGGAAATTAATGCTTTTTAAAATATTTCGCACTGTCTCAGGAGCAATGTCACGCTCATCACTAGCTCGACGTAAACTAAGGTGTGAGTTTTTAACAAATGATTGGGCTATGTCCATCTGCATCTCCACAGATCCTGCAGAATTTAGCCGACCAGTTCTCTGAAGGTCCTTGAGACTTTTGAGACAGGATTTAACCCTTCTCAATTACGAAAAGTGCGATTAAAAAGCAAACGAACTTGATCATAAGATCGAACTCGATCTCCCCAACCACGCATCATTAATACAGATACCCTCTCTCGTTCCGAAAGTTTAGCTTGCTCTCAGGGAGGAACAGAACTCTTATCAGAACACCTGGAACTTTTAATGAAAAATTTCTTTATGATTTCACAATATTCAAAACGCTGTCACCAAGATCAATACAGAGCTCACCAATGACTTTCTCGTTGAAATTTACTTCAGGAATTATACTGACCTCTTGGAAAACTTTGTTAATTTCAAATAACCTCTAACTGACCTTGAACGTTGCAATTGACCTATGACTTGGGTACGTACCTGAACGTAGAATTTTCCGCTCTATCAATTGCAGATGTAAAAAAGCAGATTTCCATTTAAAAAAACAAAGTTAACCTTCAAAAAGCCACGAAGGTCAACTTGAAGGTCAAAATGAAGGTCACCATTGAATTCTTCGTGAAAATTTACTTCAGCAATTACCTTCAGTTTTTTGAGAAATATTTTACCTGAGGAAATATCCAACCATCCCCGGACTTTTTAGACGCTCTGTATATGGATCAATAAATCACCAGAATATTTCTCAGTTACATTTTTAACTGAATTTTGTATTAATACGTAGTTCTCAGTTCTTCATCTACTTGTAGAAATGAAGATCGTTTACCCTTTGGTCTACACTTCGGTGGTCATCTTTAATTTTATTGGTAAATATAATAATAATAATTATTATTATTATATAATATATATATATATATAGATAATGTTAAGGTGATGATACAAAATATGAAGTTGAATCTTAAACCATCAACAACTCTAATTTGATGATTGTGCATTCTTTTTTGTTTAATCTCCTTCTGCTTTTAACGAAAACAATTTTTATCTCTTGCTTCGCGATCAATTAAAATTTGTTTGAAAGTTCTCATATGAAAACAGTAATTTGTACAAGATTTGTCCATCTTTTTTGGTAAACAATTTTTGTCTAATAATTTTGTTTCGCACCTTGTATCGTTTTTCTAAAAATGTAAATGATTCTTCAATGTCATTATTTACAGCAAAAACAGAAATTGCGCGTTCTATTTAAAAATAATTAATAAAAAGTTTGTCGATTTTTTTGGAAGAATAATTCTTGTCTATTAATTATTTCGCATCTTGTATTGCTTTACCAAAAATTTAAATTTTTTATTTTTAACGTTACTTTTTACAACCAAAACAAAGACTAGGCGTTCTATCCAAAAATGATTAATAACAAATTTTAAGATATCTTTTAAATAATCAGATTTTATTCGTTTATTCCTTCTTCCTAGTATTTTTTCTCGTTTTTTCAAATATCTTATTATTGGATTTTTATTGTTCTTTTTACGATTAAATAAGACACTACGTCTTAAGAAAAAAATAATTTCAACAGAATGACTTTATCTTTTTAAGTGGATAAAAAATGGACTTGCACGAAAGCATAATCTACAATTAATTGGTTAATCCCTCTTCACACCACGCAGATTTGACTTTGCCAACAAGTAATTTTTTTAGAATTTTGCTGTGTCAATAGAGTGTCTGATTTTTTGTCTCTTTAAAAATACTTACATCGATTTTTTATCTGATTTATTTATTTAGAAACTGATTTTTAGGATGTCTAAAATACTTAATACACACGTACAGATTAGAAACCGCCTTCTATCTCCTTGTATTCCTCAAAACTGGTTTATTTTTTCCGATTAAATTTCTTGGCTTTTGTTTAGCAGTAAAATATCCTTCGAGAGGACTTTTTTAAAACTTAAAATTAGATTTTACAGAAAGTTTAAAGTCTTTCATAAAAAATCGTAAATATTTGGGAAAATCCCTTATGGTGTGCCACACGTCAGTTGAATTTTCAACCAAAGATTTAATTTTTTAACTAAAAATAGAGAATTCCTTAAAAAAACAGAATAATTTTTGATCAAGTAACAGAAAGGACCTTTCAACCCAAAAAATGAAATTTCAACAAATTGATTCAACTTTTACCTCAGTAGTTGAAATTGTGATTAAAAACGCATTTTTTTTAAACAAGGTCGAATACGTTAGGCATAAAAAAGTCACTTAAATGGAATGGGGGTTAGGGTGTGTTAGAATACTGGTAAAGGATTGGGTTATAACTTCTTTGGCGTCTACCCTTTTTTCAATACTAAAAATAAAATGTGGGTCGGATTTACACCAACCAGCAGAAGATTAGCTATATGCACGTAGAAATATTGGAGAGGGGGGCATTCACCTCGTAAAGGGCGTGAAAGAAGGGTTGCCAACTTATAAAATTCATGTACTCCAGCTACACGGAAAGAACAAAACAGCTATTGTCATCGCGAATCACGCTACTGATGCACGTGACGGGATAAAAGTTCTTTAAGATGTTCCAAAATATAAGAAAGTTACGGGTTCACGGTGACCACGCGAGTGCTTCACGGCGAAAATGCGCGTGAATCACAGTTAGGACTTTCACGGCGGCCACCACTACGATCACACAGTTCAGCATTATTTTCAGGCTTATCAGCGATGTGATTTCGCAGCGATGATAAACGTTTCGATCACCCTGTTATAAAAAAGATTCTCATCGCTGCGACATCGCAGTGCTGGTGCGCGTCAAAAGAATGCTGCAAATAACAGGAAATACTTCACGTCTTTTTTGACTAGATCGAAAACATCATTTAAAAAAATTTTAAATGATATTTTTCTGAACGAAGATCTTCTGGCTTCGCTCCACTGGAAATCGAACCACAGAACTTTCGATTTCATTCGCATGGTTTTCCTATTAAGCTATTAGAGATAACAAAAGAAAAATTCTCTTGCAGAAATATACTATTTTTCAAGCTAGCAAAGTTCTTAAAAAATTAGTTAAACTTTCAACAAATGAAATAAAGTTTTAATTAAAATGAAGAAACTTTTACCAAAAAATGATTCTTTAGACAAAGTGGTGTAAACTTTATCCGAATCATTCAATTTTCAGTCAAAAAATACGTTCTCAACGATTTCCACTGATGTAGTATGACAACTTAAATATTGCCAAAACTACAGTTTGATTTTAGAATCACAAAAATAGACACATAGGCCAACTTAAAAAAAATGCATTGCTTACGCTTTGTTCGGTGCGTTTCGTCAACCAGAAATGTGAAGTGTCCGTAGTTAGACGTTCACGCAACTCCCTAAACTAGTCCACTGAGGATTCGCAGGTTCGTGTCACTTATCAGGGGGTCTGACAAGGTTCCCGGCTATATTCAAAGTACATGTTTTTGATACTAGCGTAGATAGGTGCAAAGTTTGACTAGAAGTTCCGACACTTTCCGAACAGACTCAGAACATATCAATGGTATAACCAGACTTTTTTAACTTGTACTAAACTGCTCTCTACTTTAAAATATTGCATGCATCCGTTTAATTGCACTAATTTAAATATATTCTTACTGGTAAAATTGATCCATTTCTATTTTCTCTAACAGGATTAAGTTCGCAGTCTGGCCAACCTGGTAGCTCAAATATTACAGGTGAACCTTCTTCTTCTTTCGGACGTCAATCTCGACCTCTTTCTGGTGAAAAAGATATTCCTCTTACTCTACGGAAGCCATTAGAATGGAAGAAATTCCTATTCCCGCAAAATGCTCAACTTCTATATTTCGGAAACATAAAGGTGAAGAGGGGACGTACCTTACGTACAGACAACACATTTTTACCCATAAGATCAATCCAACACGATGTACAAGTAAACGAATTTGGTGACGTCTTTGGATTTAAACTACATCCTAAAAGTATCGCTATTCAAAGATTATATGTTGCACCCTATGTAATGGCGACAATAAACATCTACAACGATAAGCCGGTTAGGTTACTTACTGATGAAGAAAAACTGTATTTGAGTAAAAATCCAACTGGCTGCCCAAGTAAAAATCCAAATTGCAACGAGAGTGAAAATCCAACTGGCTATCCGAGTAGAAATTCAACTGGCTATCCGATTCAAAATCAAACTGGCTACCCGAGTAAAAATCTAACTGGCTAGCCGAGTAATTAAGCAGCTGGCTACCCGCGCAAAAGTCAGTCACTGACAGTTCATCCAAAAATTTAAAAAGTAGGCGATTTAAGTGATTTCGTGAGAAATATTGGTCTCAAACATTAATTATGAGTGTGGATACAGAAACGTTAAGATAATCCTCAAGCTTCAACACAATTCATCCCATTTTTAGTATATAAAATCTATGAGCGAGTTCAACTTCTTAGTTTTCAGCTTTACTTGAGTAATGCTTTTCAGACAGCAATACTTTTAGATATTATACTTTATTCAAATATACATCAAGTAGACAATAGTTTCATTAATGATAGTTGTACTATAGTGTTTGATAAAAATCTGATGTTTTAATGTGCCCAGCCCCTATAATTTTTTGAAATTTTATTAGATGAAGGCTTGCGAACTTATAAAATGTCTTTTAAACAATCTTGAATTTCTGTAATATTTACATTATTTTGTGACTAAGATGTAATATACCGATGAATATTCTTATTACTTTTGTGTTCTCCGTACTTTAAATAAAATGTTTTAAAATTATTAGGCATAATCGCTCACTTTAAACACCCATCACAATATGCATGTGCAAGCTAATAAATATTTTAAAGGAAAAACGTTGCATTATAATGGCATGTAATTTTTATAATCAGTAATTATTATATTCTCTGAAATAATTAAAATATATTTTAACTTGAGTCATTCTTTAACCGTATATAAAATTTAAGGTTATTTACTAATATTTTTCTTCATTTATAATGTGTCCCCTAAGGGTTTGCATGACTTTCATTCCGTACAATCTTTCCGCCTACATATTTTTATAAAACCTTATCCTTAATATTCACTAAATCTCGGAAATTATGGAATCTGCGAAGGTTATAATTGTAAAAGCAGAATGTTTATAGTTTGCAGCTAATGAATGCACTTTTACGTATTTGGAGCCACTGAAACCATTTCCGACAATGTGATACGAACCTTTATGTTTATTGAGTAGCTAACTTAAAATTTGACCTCAAAATTATTCTGCAGGGCGTCATATTTCCCCTAGCCTCAAGGAACTAGTTGGAAATTGAGTAAAACTTTTGTTTTACGCGGGGTATGTTCATATACACTAAGGTCGTGTATATATCAGATTCGGTCTCAGCGGCTCAAAATACATAAGAATACACTAGTTTCGTACACAGTTTGGAGAACGTTTTTTGTGGGCCTGTGTTATTCACATAAAATGTTAAATCTCGATCCTTATTTATATTCCCAGCAATAGCGCAATATAGGATGTGTTCAGCGAAAGAGTTGGTAAATGATCGAAAGCATGAGTGCAAGCGACAAAGAGAAAGTATGAGGACGCAACCGCATCTTAGTATACTTATTCTATTACATAACCATTACTTACATATAATCTTTACGCTTCTAATCTAAGCAACTTAACTTTCCTTTTTCTCTTTCACTTCTCCTGTACCGCCATTTTTCCATTTTTTCACAAGCATTCTTTCATTTTTTCGCATTCACTTCTCGAGCACTATCCAACTGCTTCATCCATTCTTTCTCTAATCGATCCTTCTTGATTTTTGATCACATTATCTTGCCAGCTTCCTTCATCTTCCACTCCTCTCCAATATCCTTCCCATACATGCTCACATGTTTCCTCCTTCCATTCAACTATTCTGCACTGTCTTTTCTCCTCCTTTTCCCAATACATACCCTCCTTTAGCTCGTCTTCTAATCTAAATCTTGCTATTCTGGTCCACCTTCTCTCTCCTAATCCCTTTTCTTAATACTTTGGAACTCCTATTCTTTTTATCATCGTATGGCATTGATTGTATTTTGATTCCTCAATCATCCCCCGTTTTTCAGTCTCGTCTTCTATATCTCTAGCATTGAGGAACTCCGTCCTTTCTTTTTCCCAACTTTTATCCTTTCTCTTATATGAGCTCTATGAGCTCCATTGGTTTTCAAGATGTATCCCAAATATTTAATTTGTTTTACTTCTTCTAACTTTATTCCCTTCCATCTTCAGGTCCGTTCTTTTTTTCTTCTCCCTCCTTTTCTAATCTCATTTTCTTTGTCTTTTCTATATTTAAATTCAACTTTTTCCTATCTAAGTATTTCTCTAATCCTGTCATTAAGCCCGCCATCCCTTCTTCATTCTCTGTCATCAACACTATATCGTCCGATACTCTCTTTATTAATCCCTCTCTTATCCCCTTTTTCACCCTAAGTTTTTCTATTTCGCTCGGTCTAATGAGTCAAACGCCACCATTAAGTGTACCAAAATTGCTATCATTGCCCTTTTTTCCATTTTAACCCCCTTCTTTACTAGATAGTTCAGAACATATTTGTTGTCCATCACCCCAATTTATTTTCTAACGCCTTTCTGATTCGGTGGCTCTACCTTTTTTCTGATCTCTCCTCTCCTCTAAACACTCTATTACACATTATCCATGTCCATTCCTTTAGTTCCGTGCCCCCATATCTCCATACTTCATTTGGAATCTCATCTATACCAGGTGCCTTTCCATATTTCATTATTTCTCACAACTTGACTATTTCTTCCCTTGCTATGTCCTCTTCCCCATCACTTTCTGTACCATATATTTCTCCTTTCGCAATTTTTCTTTCTACTTGTCCTAGCAAATCAAAAAAATTTTTTTTCCATTCTACGTTTTTACTATTTTGTTTTAATCTTTTTCTTCTCTTTCTCTTCCCATTGATTACCTTCCAAACCTCTTCTTCCGTTCTAGCCTTCTCCGACTCTTCCTCAAACCTTTTATTCTCTTCCTCTTTCTTTTAAATACACAACTCAGCATAATCCTTCCTTTTTCTAGTATATTCTTTTCCATTACTTTTTTCTTTTCTCCATTTTCTTAAATCCTTTCAGTCCTTCTTTTTCTCCTTACAATCCTCGTCCCATCCACTTCTATTCCCCCCTTTACTAAATTCATTAATGCTTGTGCACTCTAATTCTATTTTTATTTCTCCTGTAATTTTTTCGATCTCTTCGTTCACATTTCCCTTCCATATTTTGATGTTTCTGACCTTTTCTTGAAACTGATCTTTTCCTTGCCTTTACCTTTTTGCCTTTTCCTACACTTATTACGTTTGCTCCCTTTTTGTCCATATCGCTATTACTTTTTTCTCCCTCTAATGTCACTATTAAGGGAAAGTAATCCGAATCAATATAATTTCCTAACTCTGATTTCTTGACCTTCTCCCTTACCTCATCATCCACTATCACATAATAAATTACCGTTCCCCTTTCTCCTCTTGAGCTCTTATATTCTCCTGCCTCGTCTCCCTCTTTATTTCCATTTAAGATAAACCATCATACCTCCTTCAGGATCTACAACAACTTGTTTCCCTCTCAATTCAGTATCTTATTTTCGGATTTTCTTCCTCTCTCTTCTCCCCATTCCCTTCCTTCTCTATCTCCTGTTCTTACATTGAAATCCCAACCTATTATAAGCCTGATCTCTTCTTTATTTTCTTCCATCTCCTTTGCTGTCTCCTGAACACAAACCTGTGGTACGTTCGTTCCTTACTTCCATCACCATTCCTCCCATTTCTCTGCCTTTTTTATTCTTCCCCTTTGCATTTTGAATTTTCCATTTGTTCCCTCTTGGTAACCTTTCACTTACTCTTTCCTATTCCTTTTTATCTAGCCACGTCTCCATCATTATTACTGCATCCCACTGTGTCAAATTTCTCATGAACTTTCTGCCCTTTCTCTTCAATTCTGCTTTATTGCAGTAACATATCCTCCATTCTTCCCTACATTCGTGTCTCGCTTCTGTTTGCTTCTTACTTTTTCTTATTTTCCTATCGCTTGTTCCTTCCTCCCTTCTTTCGCTATTTTCCTTAACTTACACTACTACTCTGTCTATGGTACAAAGAAAGGGTTTGAGAAATAGTTACATAGGACTGCAAACAGCTACTTTGGCTCCGCTTTGTAGATCGAATCACAAGAACAGTTGAACACGTACGCAGTGTGAAGTCAGTTAATGTAATGTTTTTACTCTTGGTGTTGTCTATCTTCATTTCAATTTCTTGAGAATACCGAAGTTTTACCATTGGTCACTGAATCGGATCATTTACGAATAAGTTAGTTAGATCCGTTTTCGCATAGTATCGATTGCAACATGAGTTCTGACTGGAAACTAATGTTTAATTTTTTTTAAATTAATAATTACAAAAATTGTACGAGATGGGAAACTGAAGTAGGCGGAATGCAGGAAAGGATGTTCATTTTTTAATGCAGCACTAGGTTCAATAACAAGGGAAGTCTAAAGCATGGGTTATGGCTGATTAGTAGAAAGGCGCAAGCCTTGCTCTTTTTCGTCTTCCATGCTTAGAATACGAGGTGTGTTCAAAAAGTAAGGTGACTTTTCAATTTTCGCGGGCTACGTACATTCAAGTTTTAAATTTTTTGTTTTGTTGTATTGGTACACTCATCACGATCATATGTTCATAGCTTTGACTATATAGCTTGTGTTGTTTTCTGGCAGAGGCGTAAAAGGTTAGAAGAGTTTGGTGTGCTCAGCGATTCTCTTCTTTCGAAAAAAATGGAGCAAAGAGTTTGCATTAAATTTTGTGTGAAAAGAAAGCCGAGAGGATGTCGAAGACGAACCTGGCCCTGGACGTCCCAGCACGTCAACGGCAGATGAAAACGTTCAAGCAGTGGAAGAAATGGTGTTGAAAAATCGCGAATTATCATCAGAGAAGTTGCTGAAGATGTTGGCATATCGGTTGGCTCATGCCATGCTATCTTTTCGGACGTTTTGGGCATGAGACGTGTGTCAGCGAAATTTTTTCCAAGCCTGCTTAATTTTGATCAAAAGATCCATCGCATGACCATCGCTCAGGAGATGTTGAATGAAGTCAATAATGATCCTGATTTTCTCAAAAGGGTTATAACTGCCCCCAGTGACTTTTTTGTTTTCCCAAAACTGAAGAGACCCATGAAAGCACATCGATTTTCAACGATTAAGGAGATAAAAACTGCATCGCTGAAAGAACTCAAGGATATACCACAAAATGATTATCAGAAGTGCTTCGATGATTGGAAAAAGCGTTGGCACAAGTGTATTATATCTGAGGGGGATTACTTTGAAGGGGTCAACATAAATATTGAGGAATAAATGAATATTTTTTGAGAAACCCATAAAGTCGCCTTATTTTTTGAACACACCTCGTACACTAAATACAAATAAATATTCTTAAGAAATTTTCAAGTATTAGAGAGCGACACATCCAAATTTTATGAAGCCAAAAATCTGATAATACGGCGATAATTCAAAAAAAATGATCTTCAAATTTTTTAATATTCTGCTAATGGTTCGAAATTTCAAGTTAATGTACACTAATTTCATTAAAAATCGAATGCAAATTCAATCTCATCAATGACAAATAAAATTTAAAAAAGTTTTCTACGAATCATATGTATTAATAGCGAGTCCACTTTTTCGTATCGGAATTATGACACCAACAAAATTATCGCATTTTCTTCAAAGAAAATTTGAATTGAAGGTTTTGTGCATTCGAAAATTAAATTTCCTATATACGAGTAATGTTTTGCTTCTTTTAAAAGGTTGAAAAGTAAGAAAAAGAAGGAAATTTCGTATTAGGCTACTATGCTGACAGCTCTTCCATTTGTCCCGGTTGTTTCTAGGGGACTCACATTTAGCTTGGTACTACATATTATTGATTTCTATATCAGCGGCTAAAATATTAGAATAATAAGGAACTTTCGATTTCGTTTACATTAAAGTTAAATTTTGGTTGTTATCAGCTGTTAAAACATTTTCAAAAATACATAAGATTTTGTCACTTATGCGTCTAAGCTGAAACTTTTCCTTTAGGTGGATTTTATTTGAAGAAGGCTTAGAATAGAGCTTTTGTCAACTTAATCATCGTGATATTCATTTAATCTGTGAATTCTTTTGAAGCTAAAAGGAATGTTTTTTATATAAAACCATACGATTTCAGACAGAAAGAATATGTTAAAATGAGAACTGTTCTCATCTATTATCATAACCCAGAAATTGTTTGATTTTAGAAATTTATGTGCTTGAATTACACGTAAATCACACGTAAAAAGTGTTATCTATTTTAAAGACTCATAAATTACTTTTTCAGGGACCACTTATGTATTACGAAACGGTTTTTCTGACAATGTGTGTTCAGAAATTGTTTGAAAAATCTTTTTTGTTCACAAAAAAGTTCTCTAAATTAATGATATATAATAGAGTAAAATAACAAGTTGCAAAAACAAGAACATTGTTTTATTACTAATTTTGCATTCTGACTTCAATTATTACCAGCAATTAAGGTATAAGAAAAATACAACATTTCATTCTTCGTTTTTCACTTATTTGCTGGAATCTTTTGTAGCCAACTGTTTATATAGGAATTGTAAAAAAATTCTGCAAATTAACTTAATATAACCAACTCCTAACAAAAATACACGGCTCTTTTTTCTCTTTTACTAGAAATATTGTGTTTAATCTTATGCTTAAAGAAGAAAAATGAGTTATTGTAATTGACATTCAACAGCCTTAAATTATTAATTTTTCTTTAACCCTTTTCCAAAATAAAAAAATTGAAAATCAGGAGTCTTGAAGAATACCCAGTCGGACCAATCCGTAGTGTGGCGACGTTAAAAAAAAATTCAGTACTGCGCCAATGTAAGTTAGCCGCTACTGACTTGCTATTACTGGTGAAGTAATGGCTATCATAAATATTTAGTACTGCGCCAGTACTGGGAAGATAGCACTCCGCCAGTACTAGGTAACAGTACTATGCCATTACTGACCAGCTGATACTGACCTGTATCCGGCGGTACGGGCACAGTACTAGAGTCAATTCACCCAAAAATAAAATTTATTTTTTATATAAATATCCATATACCGATTACAGATTCATTACCGAAAGAGATAAAACTTGTTCAACAAGTAAACATTCTTTGAAATACATAAATGCGTTTTCAAATTTCTCATATAAATCATAATTCTACCCAATTTAAAATTTGTATTTTCAAATCTTGAAATATGCTGACTACGTCTAAAATCATCTCTTGATTTGACATGTAAGCAAAAATTATAAATTCATATCTTTAGAACGTGAATGATCTGTAAATTGCGCCTCTACTGTGAGAAAAGATTATGAATCCATTTTATTTAAGTTGAAAATTTTAATACAGTTTTAAATTGTAAGTCGTATTTGCATTTTAATTATTTTCTTTTATCAGTAGATTTAAGCTATAATAGTATGTGCAGGGATTCACAAAAGTCCCGGGTCTGTTATATATTACCTCGGGTAAGATATTTTTCAGAGAGTTCAAGGTCATTCTTAAAGTAACTTTCAAAAAGTAATCCAGTGGTGACCTTTATTTTGTCCTTGAAGATGGCCTTCAGAGCTTTTTCAAGGTCAACTTAAAAAAAATGGAAACCGCCTTTCTTATTTCGGCAATCGATAGAGCAGACCTTGTTAAAGTTTACATGACCTTAGAGTAATCTTCAAGGTTGCAATGTATATCATTTTTAAAAACGTATAGTATTACAATTAATAATAAGCATGGTATTAAAACAGACGTATTTTCATCTTTTTGTTTTCATATTAAAAAAATAATGTGCATTTTATAAACAAAAAATTTTTGGTTATCAAACATTTTATTGTAACTTGTGCCGTTTTGTTCATAAACGTAATTTGTTTATTTTCAATGTTATTTTTACCATTTAAACTGAAAGCACGCCTCCCAGCATCAAGTGATTCCAAAAAAATTTTGTAGAATTAATTTATGCAAAAAATTTTGTTAAATAAAGGTTTTTATAACTTGCATCGAATTTCCCAAAAGTTATTTTGTTTATTTCTCATGTATTTCTATAAAAAAAGTTTATAACAAATTTGTATAACTTTTTTGGTTGAACATCTCTTATCTATTTTTTTTTTGTTTCTCCAAAAATTAAACTTTTTTATTTTAATCGAACTTTTCACGATTAAAAGAAAGTCTCTGTAAACATAATAACTAATTAAGATATGGTAATAAGGTGGTGAAAGAGATGAGATGTTAATCCTTCGTGAAATTAACGCCTGGAAATGTAATAATTACATAAAGAAAGACAAAGGTCCACACCTACTTCTAGGATAAAATATATTTTTTCTTTCCTCTTTATAATTGCTAGACAAACATTGAAAACATGACGTTTCGGAATAAAAACTGACCCCCTCTTCAGACTGTAAGAAAACAGGTGAAACCCCAGAATATGGATCAATGAGTCCATTTTTTTAAATTCCTTTCAAGAATTGGTTTAAATAATAATAATGAATAAAATTCTTCTGATGGAGCTGGAGCTTCAGAAAGGGATTTCTAGCACAATAACAAGAATTTTAGTAATAATTATTATTCAAACAAATTTTTAAAAGGAAATTTAAAAAATTAACTTATTGACCCATATTCTGGTTTTTCATATGTTTTCTCTCAGTTTGAAGAGAAGGTCAGTTTTTATTCCGAAACGTCATGTTTTAAATGATTAACTAGCAATTAAATAGAGGAAAGACAATCACAAATTTTTAGGTCCGTCCACTCAGCGCCGCCACCAAGGCAAATTATAAAATGGAATACGTCATATTTTTGCACTATTTTGGCACTAGCAGGACATCTACTCAGCGCCGCCACCTACGAAAACTCACTAAAAATGATTATAATGCGATAAACGATTAGTGGGGATTTTTTTGCTTTTTTTGCTCTATGATAACATCTATTACGTTTCCCAAAAAACTACCCCTAAGTCTTACACAACTACCCCTGTGATCAAAAATGTTTTCAAAATGGGAAAACTACCTTCAACAATGTAAACATGTTTAAGGGCTTCACATTAATCACATTACACTTGCAAATTTCGCTCTCTTTATAATTTCCCCAAAACTACCCTTCGACGTGAACGTATGCAGCAGAACATTTATATGTATGAAAAAAACATTAAAAATAGTCCAATTTAGAAGGAACTGTTAGTTGATATTTTTTTGCTCTTTTTTTGCTTTCTAATAATATATAATACGCTATGGCATTCATGCCATATATATATAATATGCTATGGCATTCACCTTAATATCGCTCCTCTAAATGCTCCTAGGGAAACTGAGTCAATTGTCGAGAATGGGAAGTGCCGCATATACTGGAACTTTATATTCTCGACAATTGTTTCTGTTGCTCACTCGAGGCCTGACATGGTTCTTCTTGACTTCGAGAAGCGAACCATGTTCGTTATCGAATTTTCGGCACCAGCTGACAAAAACATCATAGCCAAGGAGAATGAAAAGAAAGAGAGGTATCGAGACCTTCTAAGGGAGTTGCAGCGATTGTATTCGGGAATATTCTGTTAAACTGATCGTCCTTATCATCGGCGCTCTTGGAGGTGCCAAGCTTTCACTTGCTAATAGCCTAAAAAGCATCCCTGCGTGTCAACAA
>NC_046657.1:112582015-112583476 GCF_010883055.1 Belonocnema kinseyi | reverse complement strand
TGTCATAAGGACAACCGCAGGATTTCGCCGGGAGCGAGTGCTAATCTGAAAAATTGCTCCCGCTTCCAGCGAAATCGCGGTAAAATTTCAGCCACAACCACGTCTCACAACCGTGAGATAGGTGTTTATAGTCTGTAAAGGAATCAATACGACGATCCAGCAAAAGCCTCGTGCACCCTAAGAACACGGAGTGACCCAAGGACAACCGCCTTCTGCATTTTTCCCGCAAGTGTTCTAGCATATTGTTGACACGCAGGGATGCTTTTTAGGCTATTAGCAAGTGAAAGATTGACACCTCCAAGAGCGCCGATGATAAGGCCGATCAATTTAACAGAATATTCCGGGTACAATCGTTGCAACTCCCTTAGAAGGTCTCGATACCTCTCTTTCTTTTCATTCTCCTTGGCTATGATGTTTTTGTCAGCTGGTGCCGAAAATTCGATAACGAACATGGTTCGCTTCTGGAAGTCAAGAAGAACCATGTCAGGCCTCGAGTGAGCAAAAGAAACAATTGTCGAGAATATAAAGTTCCAGTATATGCGGCAGTTCCCATTCTCGACAATTGACTCAGTTTCCCTAGGAGCATTTAGAGGAGCGATATTAAGGTGAATGCCATAGGAGTGACAGAGATGGTAATAAAGCACTCTTAGTGTCGCATTGTGCCTTTGGATGTAGGTCGTTCCCGCGTGAGTTGGACAACTAGATAGTATGTGAGCTAAATGCTCGGGGTGTGCATGGCACGCCCTGCAGCTTAGGGGTAATTTTTGGGGAACGTATTATATATTATCAGAGAGAAAAAAAGAACAAAAAAATATCAACTAACAGTTCCTTCTAAATTGGACTATTTTTAATGTTTTTTTCATACATATATTTGGTCCGCTGCAGAGATTCACGTGGAAGGGTAGTTTTTCGGAAAAATTATGAAGAGATGGAAATTTTGAAGCGCCATGTAATCAATTTGCAGTTCTAAATCATTTTTGCATTGTTGAAGGTAGTTTTTCCATTTTGAAAACGTTTTTGATCACAGGGGTTAGTTGTGTAAGACTTAGGGGTAGTTTTTTGGGAAACGTAATATACGAGGGTAGTTCAATAAGTCCTTAGAATGAAGTATAAAAACAATTTTTTTTGGGTAAATTTTTTTTTATTTTTCAATATAATCTCCTTGGAACTCTGTACACTTGGTCAATCGATTTTCAAGTTTTTTTAATCCTTCAGAAAAGTGCGTTTTCGGAAGTTCCTCAAAAGAAGCACTTACAGAGGCAATGACGTCTTCTTTGTCTAGAAATCTCTGTCCACCGAGCCATTTTTTCAAGTTTGGAAATAAGAAAAAATCACTGGGGGCTAAATCTGGTGAATACTGTGGGTGTTCGACCAATTCGAATTTTAGTTCTTCAATTTTAGCCATTGGAACGAAGCATGTGTGAACTCGGGCGTTGTCGTGATGAAAGAGAATTTTTTTTC
>NC_046657.1:112574983-112581915 GCF_010883055.1 Belonocnema kinseyi | reverse complement strand
AACAACTGCACCTATAGATATCCTTGTGGCCTCAGCTAACTCACGCACTTTTAATCTTCTATCCTTCAACACCATATCGTGGATGTTATTGATGATTTCGGGGGTACTTGCTTCTACGGGCCTTCCTGAACGTGGTTCGTCACTTATTGATGTACGACCACGCTTAAATTCATTTACCCAGTTCTAAACCGTTGCTAAGGCAGGAGTAGATGTGCGATGAACTGAGTCCAATTCATTTTTTATCTCATATGGAGTTAAACCCTTTAAATGAAAATGTTTGATTACCGCTCTGAACTCGTTTTTTTCCATTTTTCTTAACGAACAATTTTTTTTGTCAATTGGTTATAAAAACACGTAAACTCAGAAGATGTGGACTGTGACTGCACCATATATCTAGTCGGGAGTGGTGCTGACTGAAAACCGATGATTTGGAGCGATTGACGCGCCATATGTTGGTCATTCTAAGGACTTATTGAACTACCCTCGTAATTTAAATGAAAACAAATATGTTGTGTGGTCTATAAAGACAATTTTCAAAGGAGAAAATCAAGGAAAATCGGATAGAAAATTATGAGTGAACAAAATATTGAAATTTAAAAAAAATCAGAAAGAATAATAGAAATGTCCTATTAAAAGATCATCCTATTTTTCTTAATTTCCAAAAGTTTGAGCAAATCTCATTTTACTAACTACATTTTAGGGATTATGATGACACACGTTACCACAAGGACGAATAAATGTAATGGCCTAAAAATTAGGCAAAGTTTTTGTTTAATCGTCGACTAATTATTTCGAATAAATGCCGCTGCAAACAATTTTGTGAGAATATATTCTCGAGTAGACATTCCTAGGATTTGAAAAAAAAATAGATTTTGGAATGTATCTCTCGAGGGTAACCTGCCATTTGAACATTCTCATCAGAGAGTGTATTAGATTTGTGTAAAATTGGACCCCTTTCCCCCTTGTTTTTGCCAAATGTCCACGTTTTGAGACCGATTGAGCCCGAAAAACAGGTTTTTACGTATGTCTGTGTGTGTATATCTTTTTTTATTTACGCATGTATGTTTTTCTGTGAGCAAGATGACTTTCGAAGAAATTAATCTACTATTCGAGGAATTTATATTCATGACTTTTTTCGATGAAACGAAAATTAATATTTTAATTCGAACAGCACACGTTTTGGTTTTCATCATAAAATATCCAAATGAATTTCTGGGCAAACGACTCAAGCTATACAAAACATGGATAGACAAAGGTTGCTCAACCGAAAAAAACCTACCAATTTTTACCTAATAATTTTTGTATAGGACACGTAGTTTTTATTTTAATAAAAAAATATAAAGAATGAAAAGTTAAAATTTTTGAAAAATGACACAATCTATGAAAAAAATAATAGACAACAGTATTTTATTTATAAAAGGTCGAAACATTTTTTTATAATCATTGTCAGATAGGTAAAGTAGAATTTCTTTTATTCGTAAAAATAAGTTTAAGAATAAAAAAGTTAAACTTTTGAAAGAACTACCCGGGAGACGAAACAAAAATTGAAAATACAATGCATGCCATATAAAAGTATTAAATATAATGTAAAGAAACTCACATTTTGGCGAAAATTGAGTTCTTTATTTCACCACTTGAAACCACTTTTTTTCTTTTTCTTTTGCCCTCCATAGCTTGTACCAAACTGTGATTTAAAGGTCTAGTCTTGAAAGGATTTCAAGTTTCATGGGTATCTAACAATGCCAATAATTTGTGCCCGCAGGAAATAAATTTTATATCAATAAATATTTTCAATTTTCGGAACATAGCTTTTGAAACAGATTTTTATGAATCAAAGCATCTAATAAATATTTTGATCTGTTCAACAGTTCAATTTCAAAAACCAATCTCTCTATTTCAAATTCCGTGCTTCTGTATAAAAACTTTTCATTATATTAGAAAATAGTATGTCGTCAAAACTATACAATTGAGAAGTAAATTATAGAGAAGAAAGAGCACTTGTATAAGAGACACAGATGAGGGTGATGATAGGAATATCAGTGTATTTGTGTAACAAAACCTTGCAGTACATGGACATGCCAATACCTTCAATTTGAGCCATCCCTTAAAAAGTTAAAACAACAGATAATATTCTTACATGTAGTGATTTAGAAAGTCTTTCTTTACAAAAAGGGAATAATATTACAGTTTAAATCATGCCAGAAGATATATGTTCTAAAAGAAAAACTTTCAACAGAGAGAGCTAAAAAACGACATTTCCCCATTTTTAAACAAAATTTTCACTGACTTAGAAAAATACCCCCGTAAAGGGGGCTTACTTCACGTATTCCTTCGAAATTAAAATGTTGCAAATTTTCTTTCTGCATACGTTTCTACGTCGTTTGTAACATTTTTACATCTAATATTTTCAGTTGTACCCTCTTGGTGGCCCAGGCAGAGGCAAATAAAATTTTTGGATCATCCCCCCGAGTATTGAATTTTTTAATTTGTCTTTATGCTAACGTTTGTTAGTAATGATTGTACATCCAAAATTTTTATTTGTAAAATTTTGTTTAACCAGCTAGAAGCAAATCAATATTTCCTGTCATCCCCCAAATTTTGAATTTTTGAATTTTTTCATATTTAACGTTTGCACGTCGCTTGTGCTGTCTACACATTTAATATTTTCGTATGTACCCTCCAAAATGATTTACGTAAAACAAAGCGCAAATTTTGTAACTGATAATAGTCAGAACATTTATCTACTCACAGCAAAACAGATCCAAAGATTTTTTACATTAATAAAACAATACATTTTTTCTGATAATGGTCACCAAACTAACCTTCAGAGAAGTCTGAATCAAGCTTTCAACTCCAAAATAATATTTTAAAATCTCAAAATTCCACCACTATCAATCTTAACGAAAAAGTTCCAAGATTTTTTTAATTAACTTAGCCAATAAATTTTCAAATTGATAAAAGTCACAAAAATGACACTCAGAAAGCTCCAGATTGTATTCCCAACCGCAAAATAATATTCAGAAATCCCAAAAATCCACCCCTAGTACTCTTAAAGGAACCGCCCGAAAATTTTTTATGCAAAGCAGCTAACAAAATTTGAAATTGATAATAGTCTTAAAAATGACACTGAAAGCTCCAGATCAAATTCTCAACCCCAACATTATATTCATAAATCCAAAAAATCACCCCCTAGTACTTCTAAAAAAACAGCTTTGAATTTTCTACATGCAAAACAGACAAGAAATTAAAAATTGAAAAAAGTCACAAAAATGACCATTGGAAAACTTCACTTTATGTTTCCAAACTCAAAATAATATCCATAAACCCCCCAAAAAATTTTCCTCTAATACTCTTAACGGAACAGGTCTAACAAATCTCCATTTGAAGGAGCCAATAAATTTTCAAATCGATACTAGTCACAAAATTGACACTCCGAATGCTAAAAATTATATTTCCAACCAAAAAATGATATTCAGAAATCCCAAAACTACACCCCTAGTTCACTCAAACAAAAAATGCCAAAGATTCGAGAACCGATTCTAGGAACAGACCGCAGGAATTGAACTATCTTGTAAAATTGTTTTATTTTTGTGTTAGAAGTTCTATCCTTTTATATAAGAAATTCGTCGTTTTGTCTTCGAAATTCAGCAGTTTGGTTTAAAATTTAAATATGTGATAGAAAATTAAACTTTTTTGTAAAATATTTGTTCTTTTTTCATTACAAATAATTTCGTCTTTTTGTGTAGAACATTAATCTTATCAATTGAAAACTCAAATATTTGGTGAAAAATGTATGTATTTTGTTAAAATTTTATTTTTAAGGTAAAAAAGTAAACGTTTTGAATTAAATTTAATTACTATTTAATTTTAAATTCACTTTTTCATAGAAAATTCATATTGTCGGGTTTAAAATTCCACTATTTTGTATAGAAAATTCGACTTTTTGTCTTAAAAATTCAACTGTTTCGCGAAAGATTAATTTTTCTAAATTTAAAATCAATTTTTTAATGGAACTTTATATCTTATATTATTTTCCAAAAATTAATACTTTTAGTTTAAAAATTTAATTATAGGTTAAAAGTTTTTGTAATTTCTTACAAATTTATTGTTTTGTGATTCATGATTTTAGCAGAAAATTCATATCTTTGGTAGAAAATTAAAAAATTTTATTAAAACTTCCCTTTGGAGAAAAATTATTTGGGGGAAAATGAGATCTTGGTTTAAAGTTTCCTATTTTCTGGTAAACAATTATATTCTTTAATGTACAAAAATCGTCTTTTGTCTTTGAAATTTCAGAATTTTGTAGGAAAGTCAACTAGGCGGTAGAAAATTCAACTTTTTGTAAAAGATTAGTTTTTTTTTATTAAAATTTTTTTTTTAATTTCAAGGATGTTACACATTTTCTATTGTTTTAGTTTACTTAATATCCCTTGAATAAAAAGTTTTTAGTAAAAAATTTATCTATTTCAGGTTAAAATTAAACTATTTAGTTAAAAAATTGTTTTTTTAATTAAAAGTTCAAATTTTTTACTGAATGTTCAGATATTACATTTAAAATAAATTTTTAAGGTAAAAATTCTACTTCTTTGTAGAAAATTCGTACTTTTGCCTTAAAAATTAAAATATTTGGTCGAAAATTAAACTTTATTAATAATTCGTTTGGATTTGTTTAATCAAAAAATGTCACTATTCCATTTTTTGTTATAACTTTATCATGCATATTGAATAAGTTGGAAAATCGTATTTTTTGATAGAATATTAATTTTCCTGGTCGAAAATTCAACTTTTTGGTTGAAAATCAAACTATTTGGTAGAAAATTATCCTTCCCAGTGGGCACAAAATTTGGCGACGTCTTTACGACATCGTTATGATATCTTTGAGACATGTCTTAAAGTTGTCGTAAAGATGTCGTAACGATGTCGTAAAGATATCGCTAAACTTTGTGCCCACTGGGTTGTTTGTTGATAATTCTACTTTTATATTGAGAATCTTGTAAAAAAAATTTTGTTTGTTTGAAAATTAATCTTTTAAACTGAGAGTTGAACTATTCCATTTTTTGTAGAAAATTTATATTTTTACATTCTCATCATTTATGATTGAGAAAGTATTAGAATTGTCGGAAATTTGACATTACACTTTTTCAACGGATCTCCACGTTTCAAGACCCCCTGAATCCGAAAATCAGGTTTTCACGATGGCGTCTGTCTGTCTGCCCGTCCGTCCGGCCGTCCGTCCGTAAACACGATTACTCTCGAAAAAATTAACGAATCAAATTTATCTTTGGCACACTTTTTTTAGATCCTAAAAGAAAGGACGAGTTTGTGAACCAGCCATTTTTGATAGAAATTCAAAAAGTGAGCGCATTTTGAAAATTTTTTAGACCACTTTCTTCTGAATTTGAAAAATCTATGTACGGAGATTTATAGTATTAAAAAGAACAAACAATTTATTCTTATGACTTTTTTCGATGAAAAAAAATTCTCAGAGCTATAGCGTTTTCAACATTTTTTTAATCAACCGAAAATCAAAATTTGAAGCCGAAAAACGCACGATATGAAAAAAGTCAAGAGAAGAAAAACATTCCTTTTTAAAGCCCTACATGATTATTATAACCAATTTTCGGATTTTCTTCAAAAATGGAAAATTCAAATTTTGATTGCACAAAAAATAATGGAAAATAAAAAATTCCATTTTGTGGACAAAGTATGTAGGATACGAAAAAAGATGAATTAACAAAAATGGTTACCCCAAAAAGATCTACAATTTCGTTAAGAATCACTTCTTGACAGGACGGTTACTTTTTGTTTTATTCGTGAAAAATAACGTTGAAAAAAAAATAAAATAAAAAAAATGTGTGGAAAAACGACGAAAGTTACGAGAAAAAAAAAGATTTAACAAAACTTGTTTACAAATGTTTGTCGGAAATCGAGCGCGCAGCGTGAGTGTCACGATGAGAATGTGGACCTCAAAGCCTACAGAGCTTTGAGAAACTTAATCTTTGACTATACTTAATTAAGTAGACAATTCAGAATATGAAGACGCATATAAATACTGCCATCTAAAAGAGATCTTTTTGATAAAGTTTTTTTCAAGCATTCCAAATGCAAAGAATAAATATCCGAGCGCGAAGTGCGAGATTCAACCGCCGTGCGCCCTAAAGGCGCGCTCAGACTCGCGAGCCGCGCGCGCAGCGCGCGATGAAAATATGCCCGCAATGCGGACACATTTTTTATCTGAAAGTTCATATCTTTGATTGAAAATGCAAACATTTCATTTTAAATTAACTTTTATGGTGAAAATTCTACTGTTTAATGTAGAAAATTAATCTTTTTGGCTTGAAAAGTCAACTTTTTAGTTGAACAAACATATTTTGTGTGTTGGAAATTAAACTTTTTGTAGATAATTTCTCTTTTTGACTTTAAAATTAAATAATTTTGCCCTAAAAATGATGTATTTTATTAAAAATTCGTTTTCTTGGTAGAACATTAATCTTCTGGGTAGATAATTCATCTGTTTAGCAAAATATTTAGCAACTTTTTTGATAATCCATTTTTATTGTTGAAATGATTTTTTTTTAATTAAAAATGGAACTATTCCATTTTTGTTTGGAACTTTATCCTGTGCATTCACGAAGTTTATAATTCTTGTATTTTGTTAAATATAAGTTTTTTTTGAGTAAAATGAAACTAACGCAGGTTGAAAGTTCAACTATTTTATATTTGGTTTTATATGTGGTTAAAAATACGTCTTTTGGAGTAGAAAATTATTCTTGTTTGTCGATATTTTAACTTTTTTTTTAGTCAACTTTCTGAGATTGTCGATTTGGAACTTGTCACGGTGATCCTGAAGCAAGTTTAGGTTGAACAAAAATGTCATCCAAAACGGAGAACGCCACTGTTTTCTACAGTTTTCAAGCTTTCTAAAACGCTTT
>NC_046657.1:112564874-112574883 GCF_010883055.1 Belonocnema kinseyi | reverse complement strand
ACTCTGATGGGTCTTTTAGTAATACATAAGAGCAATGGAAAAAGGAAAACCCAAACATATTTTACCCGCAGTCAAGAAAGAAACATTGATAAAAGTTTATTTCTGCATAATTCAACATAAAAGAAATATAAAAAACTGCTATATAAATCAGCTTAGAACCGAAAAATGATTGTAAAAGTTCATTTAGAACGAGAAAATCTTATAATTGTATTCAATTTTATCAATAATAATAATATAAATCAAATCCAACCGACAACGATAAATTTGCTAAATACGTATTTTTATTATTGGTATTAAAAAATGTAAAAACTATTTTCCGGCGCCATTTCGACAAACGAGCAGCTCCGATTTCGTGCAAAAGCGTTTTAGAAAGCTTGAAAACTGTAGAAAACAGTGGCGTTCTCCGTTTTGGATGACATTTTTGTTCAACCTAAACTTGCTTCAGGATCACCGTGTTGTGTTTTAACCTTATAAAGATAATCGCTTTAGCAATCTTCAAGGGCTGTCCCTATTTGACCCTGCAATATGGTCTGTCTGCACATTTATTTGGCAAAACAGACCTTCCATTTTTCTACGTAAATACAGAAGGAATGCACAAACGAAAAAATTGATAAAGCAATAAGAAAATCCATTAAAAAACAAGTCAACACAACCTAATCAATAGCGACAATGAATACAATACCAATCCGATTTGAATTTCCGTCCTCCCGGAATGTGTAAAAAAGCCTTGAGTTTCAGATCAGCCTTGAAGAAGTAAGCTTCAGTGTTCACGAAAAGTCGGCAAAAATTCTTAGTTTTTTTACACGATTGGAACCCGAAATATGTCTTATTTACGCTTAATTTGTATTTATATGTATATGATGCTCATTTACACGAGCACTTTGTTTCCTTTTAGAAAATTTATTTGCTTCCTCATCAGTAAAGCATTTGTGATTTTTTAAATAATAGACAAACTAAAGTTTTAATTTTAGTCAGTTGAAGAATAGAAATTTACAAAAAATATAAATTGCAAAGTTATACAACAAAATTAAAAAATACAATGACAAATTAGACAAATAAAATGTTATATTTACAATGCTAATTTTTCGAGGTGGAAAACGGAAAGAGGAAATTCTGTCGAACCCTTTCCCTTGCCCAGCTTCAGGCTGAGTTAATTTAACTTAAGAATAAATTTTTAATTAAAAATACTTATGCTACAACTTAAAAAAAAATTAAAACCAATACTATTACAAAACCCTATAAGTCTGTGACCATTATTTTGTTTTGAATTTTTTAATCTATAGGTTTCTGAAGTTCATTTCATAATCAAAACGTCTTTTCTATTCAAACATCAAATTTGATTTATTTCGACGTATGAAGTTTTATTGTTTAAAACAATTGTTTTAAATGTCACCCATGAGCATAACTTCCTTACTCTTCAATGAACTGAATTAATATTATTGCTCAATCAATTCTCATAGGATCAGAGAATCTTTTCCGTTATTGCATAAATTTTGAATTATGCTAATGACAAAAATTTGACTATAAAAAACCGTTTTTTCAAATATTATAAATTACTATAGTTTCCTTACTGCCCAATAAAATGAATCAATATTATAAGTCAATCAATTGAATAAGTAAATTGCAAAGCTTTCTCTATGAGGAACCAAAAAAATATTTTTAAATGCAACATTTGGGGGTATGACACATTTTTATTTGCCCCTTGGATGTACAAGCAGTATAAACGACATTCAAACGTATGTAAAAAGGAAATTTTAAAAATTTGAACTTTAGAGGGCGAACTTCACTTGGGGTTTCAAAAATACTATGCTATCAGAAATTGCATTTGGTAATGCACGTTTAAATTTCCAGACGTTCAATTTGAATTATACCTAAAAAAATATTAAAACTGAAATATCCAAATTTTAAAAAGTATTTTTTACCACTAATAATAAACAAACATATCTCATTACTGCAAATTTTATTTTTCAATTGATATAAAAAATATGTTCCATCATAGGGGTTAAATTAATAAAATTTCCTTATTTTTCAATCTTTGGTGAAAAAATCAGCTTAATCGAAGATCTTCCAGCATAGTTGTCTGAAAGCCAAATTTCTCTCATTTTTCTTAGTTTTTAATCTTAGGTAAACAAAAAACAAAGTTTTTCGATTTGAAAGTGACCTACTTTAGATATGTATATGTATATGTATTTCATTTTTAATTGAATTGGCATCACATAATAAAGTATTAATCAAATTTGTTACAGGAATATTCATAGAGGGATAAAGTTTTATTCAGAGCATTTCGCGTTTTTCAAAACACATGTGTTGTCATAAAAAACAAAAGAAAGTTTAACCGATATTTCGTTAAAGTTTATTGTGTAAAGTTAATTTTTGTTGCAGCGAATCTTTCGTCGGAAATTGATGTAAAGTTTATCTTCTGTGATAGGATAGCTTAAAATTTGTAATCTTTATCAGAATATTTAACAGTTTATTGAATATTTGACAACGAATTGTTATCAAGTTTCATCACTTTAGAAAAAAAAGCGACGATCATTAAAGAGGCAACAGTGATAAAGATAATCAAATTAATTTCAGTAATCACTCAGTTTTTGTCGTAAATATAACTGATTATGTAGAGTTTTTTTGTGTCAAAGATTCTCAACATGACATCAAAAATTCATGAAGAAGCGCCTCTTTTTATTAACTTTTCTACATACTCTATACTCATTTTTATGCTTAAAAATTGTTTTTATCTAGCTTTGAAAAATCTGTTGATCACCTCAGTACGCTTGTTTGATAAAAATATATGAACAGGGAAGGATATTAGAAGTTGAAAAATGTGAAAACAATTGAATTGAAATATCTTCATACCATGGAATTCGTTTTTAAAGTATTCTTAACGGTATATCGATTTTGACTCACATATAATAGAAAAAAATTCAATTTTAAATAAAGAAAGATCACAATTGAAAAAAAATTGAAACAAATATTATGGGCGGAAATAACAAAATTATGAAGATAAGAATAATTTCAAATATGCATTTAGCACGCATATAAAATCCAGACATCAAATTTAAATTAACTACACGTTATTTTATTATGTTAATTTATGAAAATCACTTCTGAAGAGATTGTTTATTCACAGATTTCAAATATCGCATTAAAAGTTAGAATTTAAAAAAAAACGGATTCAATATTAAGACAGTTTTTTCTTCAAATTATCCGATTTCTACAAAAATCATTTTCATGTAAATTTGTCGATCAAAAATTGCGACCAGGTTTTCAAAAAAAGTGTGCACTCTGTATCAAACACATTTTAAAGGGTTACTTAAATTGCAGATTCCAAATACTGTATCAAAGTATTTTTCTCAATCCGGGTCACTCTTTTGCTTTAGTCTTTTTGTATTTTTAGTTTTGTATACAACATTTAGCATGTCGAACTCATAAAACTCCCATGACATCCCAGAAGAAAATTGGGCTGAGAAAACAACTTTCAACAACAATGGATTAAATAACAAAATTCCCTGATTTCTCGCACCTCTTATCCACTTAAATGTAAAAAAATTCTATGATATTCAAAATTTTATTTGGTAATTCACTTCCATATTTTCAGATGATTAATTTGTACCCAAAAACTAAAAACAACACTTTGTAAATTACAAATTTATTGTTTGCACATCTACATGCCGAGAACTTCAATTTGAGCCGTTCTCGAAAGAAACCTAATTAATAAAATAGCGTACCGCATAGTTGTCTAAAAAGCAAAAATTCCACATTTTTTATTATTATTTAACCACTGGTAACAAAAAAGAACTAACTAGCATGGTAAATTTGATTTTTTAATCTACCTCGACATGCCAAAAGTTTCAAACTGAGCAATATTCGAAGGCGATCGATCCTAATGAAAATACCTTAAAATTAAAAAAAAAATCATTAAAATATTTGTGAAATCTTTGCGAAGTATTTCAAATATTTTATGAATATCGAGCAAAATTCTTGAAATGATTGAAATCTTTTAAATCTATATAAAATCACTGAAATTTTTGGAAAATCCTTGAAACATGAATAAAGTATTTTTTTTCTATTAATTGTATTTAAAAATTTTTGAAATCTTCGGGAAATCATTGAAGTCTTTGTGAAATCTTTTTCAACTATCCGAAATCTTCGTGGAATCATGATAGAGCACCTGAGATTTTTGTAAAATATTAAAAATATTATTTAAATATTCTATAATATTTGTAAACATGATTAAATCTTTGAGAAGTCATTCCAATCTTTGTCAAATACTTCTGAAATCTTTCGAAATCTTTGAAATATTTTGGAAACATTTGAGAAATTATTTAAATCTTTGTGAAATTATTTATGCTTTTGTGAAATCTTTTAAATCTATCTGAAATCTTTGTGTAATGTTCGCAAAATATTTGAAATATTTTTTAAATATTTGGTAAATGTTCTAAAATGATTGAGATCTTTGTGAACTCTTGAAAATCTGTCCGAAATCTTTGCGAAATATTCCAAATCTTTACGAAATCTTTGAAATGTTTGCGAAATCATTGAAGTCTTTGTAAAATCTTCTTAAACTATGAAAAATATTTAAAATATTTGGAAAATCCATAGAAAATCATTTAACTGTTTTTGGAATCTTTGATAATATTTGTGAAAATCTTCCAATCTTTGCGAAATATTTGAAAATTTTGGGCAATTATTGGAATCTTTGTGAAATTTTTGAAGTAGTAAAATCATTCCAAAATTATTTATGCCCTTGTGAAATATTTTTAATTTACCCGAAATCTTTATTAATTCTTGGCGAAATATTTTTAATAATTGGTAATATTCGTAAAAATGATTTAAATCCTTGTGAAATCTTTGGAAAATCATGGAAATCTCTCTGAAATTTAAAACTATACAAAATCTTTGCGGCATTTTTTTAATATTTGCAAAATCATTCTAATTTTTGTGAAATCTTTCTAAAATCTCAATTAAATATTTGGCAGTATTTGTTAAATAATTAAAATTATTGGGAAACCATTGATGTCTTTGTAAAATCTATTGAATTTAGGGGAAATCTTTGTGAAAATTTAAAACCTTTGCTATCTTTCGGAAATCATTGAAATATTTCTTAAGTCTCTGGAAATGCTTGAGAAGAAATCTTTGAAATTTTAAAAATACTTTTTAAATATTAGGTAATAATTGTGAAATTATTAAAATCGTTGCAAAATCATTGAGATCTTTATGCAATCTTTGAAATATAACGGGAAATATAATAAAATCAGTAAAGTCTCCGTGAAATCTTGTAAATCTATCCGAAATCTTTGCGAAATATCTGAAATATTTTTTAAATATTTAAAATCTTTAAGAAATCATGTAAATCTTTGAGAAATCTTTGTAAAATATATGTATCGGAAATCTTTGCGAAATATCTGAAAGCTTTGATATCTTTGGGTAATCATTGATGTCCTTGTAAGATATTTTGAATCTATCGAAAAACTTTACTAAATTTTAAATAAAATAATAATTTAACTAATTAATTGATTAATTACATTCCTTCACAGCTCGTTAGATTTTCGTGCACTTTCTTTTTCAGGGCTGCATGTGAAAATGTACCCAAATTTTCTCCGTGTACTCCTCTAAAAAAGGAAGGTTCTTAATTTTCCTTATTTTTAAATATTTAGTGACAATTAGATCTCTAAATTTTCAAACAGGTGATCGCTTTAGGTAGAACGGTTATAAAGAAGAGCACACTGATTCATGAATAATTAAAACATATCAAATATTGACTTTGAAATAAAACCATTTGACCATTTTTAATATGAAAGTCATATTTTTGATTATACTGCTCAAAATCAGTTGTCCTTATCTCTGACATTTATTTCTTTTCATATCTCGAGAAAAATTGTTCCAAATCTGTTAAATATCGTGGTTAAAGTTTCAAAAACAAATTTTTTGCATATTCCAATAAATTGAAATGTCCTAAGGGATCGTCCACGAATTACGTAAGACGTTTTTATTTTGTTTGAATAAAGACGAGCATAAAATTGCTGTGAAGTTGAGAAGGACACAACGATATAAACAAAAGAAAAATGTCTTACGTAATTTGTGGATGATCCCTAATCTCAAAAGTGACCCACTCTAGAATAGTTTCTTTCATGTGTGACGCTTCTTACACAGCTTCATTTGTTTTATCCACAGATAAATTTATTAATAATTGCTGATAATATTTTTTTATTTGACTTTTATATAAATTGTTGTAGCGCAACTTGAAATTTTTAACCTTTGGCGGAACACTACAAAAAGAAAAATCAGGAAAACAGAATAAGAAAACACTGCCTTTTTTTTGTTTTTCAGCAATAATATGTTTACTTTATGGTCCAGCAAAGGTGCGGTCTTGTCACGGACCCATAAGAATTTGAAAAGCCGGGCTCGCACCCAAACCCTGAAAAATTTGAAAGTCCGGACACGAACATGAACCTCTTAAAACCTAAAGCGTCTGGGTTTGAACCAGAACCTTTAAGTTTTTAAAGGGTTCGGGTCCGGGTTCGGGACCTGATTTTCAGTTCTTTTATACGGCTTTTAATATTAAAATGTTAAAAGCTATTTTATCAAGTATTTACAAACGTATTTTATCAAATTTTATCACATCTACTTCACGATGCCTAAATGTAAGCATTAAATACCATAAGTTCAAGAATAAATCTTGAAATGACGATAAAATCTTGAGCAAATTGTGTTTTATGAAATCACGAATTACGGACAATCTAACGAAAAATTTTTTTATCACACCGCCATCATAAGTGCGCTGTTTGTGCTGCAAAGGATACCTAAAAAAGCACTTTTTAATAGAGACCTCAAAATTTTTACTTGGGATACTTAGGGTATTTAGGGTATTTTAATATCGACTTCTTACCCCACAAACATTACCGTACTCAGTTTCTGAAACCTCTTGGATTTTTAAATTAGGACTCTTTGCAACCTATTTACACCAGCGGTGGTCTAAAAATAGAATTTCGAAAAATTAAATTCATGCACCAGGGTTTAATCGAAACGTACCAAGCTTTTTAGGGATTGAAGAGAAGGGTTTACTAAATAAAACCATACCCTTAAATTTGATTTTTAACCCATCCTCACCCCCCCCCCCTCTGCAGCGCACAAAATATAACTACATTTTTACTCACTAATGTTAATTGTTAGCAATATAGGTTATCCTCTTCATACAAATAATTACTAATGGACCATTTTAATATTTCACATACTTTATGAACAATGTTTAATTGTTTGAACAAATTCTACTTATTTAGAAATTTATTTATGACCACAAAATGTATAAAATAATAGTATTTTCCAACTCATTGATTGGCGCATTACATTTCTTAACAACATCATGTAATTATTTTAACAATTTTTTTTTTATTTACAAAACTTCTAAAAATTGAGCCCGAGATGTCCAATTTTTTCTGAAATTGGTGTTCTATGCTATGTTTTGTTGCATCATTACAAATATTTATAAATTTCTTCTAATTTTCAACAAATCTTGATTTGTTTGAACAATTTTTATTTGCTCAAGCGGTTTTTTTTCGATAGCTATAAAAAATGAAATAAAATATAATACATACAATTATTTTCCTGAATTTACAGTGTATATAAAAGAAAAATTGAACATTTTGCAATTGTTTAAACAAAGATAATTTGTTCAAACAATTATTTTCTCAAAATTACTTTAAAAATTATATTTCCTGAAATTAACATGATATTGAATGATATCAAGGAGCAGTAAATTCCTTTTAAAACGTAATGTCCTTGTTTAAACAATTTTTATTCGTTAAAGCAGTTTTCTATTAAAAAATGTGGATCAATAATATAAAATATGACACAAATATTTTCGTAAATATATATTAATATATATTTTTGTGTCTTCTAGTAAGTAAGATTGATATTCATGAAAGACTTTGTAGTGCTATAATGAAATATAATAGAAATCCATTCTAATTACAACGCTGATAGAAAAATATTATTTTTTTGCTAAAGACAACGTTTTCTTTGTGATATATGGAAACTGTTTTCTGTAATTTTTTATTACTTTTGATCATCATTTCTCGTTGCCAAGCAGTTAAAGTTCGATATTAATTCAACACCTCTTTCAGCAGTATTATTTACTACTACAATTTCAAAATTGGGTTTTCTTATGCTTTTTATTTTTCAGATTATCATAAATCAACTATACTAATTGTACAAAGTTTACTAAAGTAATGCTTTCACTATTTTAATTATTATAAATGTAAAATATACCATTTCGTTCTCATCATTTTTTTCAGAGAAACTGTTGAATCTAGAATCATAATTTGTGTTAGTAAATGTACTTTTTTTGTAATATAATCATGGTAAAATTTGTGAAAATATTGAAGAATGCAATAATAACAAAACATTGATTAATATTATAAGCAATAATATAAAGCTTCTAGCAGGATGTATTGCTGTTTAAAAAATTGCGCTTGCAAATAAAAATTATTTAAACAATTAGGCATTTGTTAAAAATGAGAAGAAATGTATCAAAATGTTGTAATTATTCAACAAAAAGTAACATAGGATACCAATTTAAGGAAAAATTGGTATCCTATGAATTGAGTTTTTGGGAATAAATAATTATTTAAATAAGTTACATTTATTTAAGTAATTAAACATAGTTCAAAAACGGATGGGAAATATAGTTATTATTATTGTTTTATTTCTCAATCCCTAAAAAGCTTGACACATTTCGACGAAAGCCTGGAGCAAGAGTTCAATTTTTCGAAAATTCAAAATTTCCCCATGTTCGTCAAATAGGATTTTCAACTTTCAAGTGCCTGGTGGCACGTGTTAATATACGAAATTTAAAAAATTAAAAATTACGGATTTATTTCATCCGAAAATGGAAACTTTTGTGACTTTGCCTTGTGTAATTTACAGTACTCGTCCGAAAAGTGCTACTGAGGGTCCTTATCTCACAAATAACTATCTCGTATCTTTATTCATACCCGAGAAAAAATCGGTTTTTATGAAAAATAAATTTTCCTAGCCGCATAAATGTTTATTCTCGATTTCGAATTATTTTCTGTAACGATTAAAGCTCCTATGTTTCCATTCGCTTGTCGCTGTTTTTATGTTTCATATCTTGTCAAATTACCTTTTCACTTAAATAAACATGAATTTATTCCCCTGGCATGGAAATACTTCATAATTTTTATTTGAATAATGTTGACATGAGATTAGAATGCTTGAATTATAAAAATCGTGATGCATAGTTTAAATATTAATTAATTTCATTGGCTTAATTTTCCAATCCTAATGCAAGAATCCTTCAATTATCACACGAAGCCATCAATCGTTTTCAAAACGATCGAACATCTCCTTTTAATTTCATGCGATAGTAAGAGAGACCCAATCAACTAAATTAGAGGGGATCGAAATCCCACCTCAGCACTCTTCTGGTTTCGTCAAGAATAAATATAAGCAGGGGCGTATCGAGGCGGCGGTTTTGGGGGTGTGACATCCCCTAAACTTTTGTGCCGAGTCGTCATTTTTGCGCCAAAGTTGGCATACTTAGAAAACGTGACTGTCAAATCAGCTAGTCATCAACACATTTTTTTCGGTTTCGCCTATTCCAGAATAAAAATCATTGCACTGAAAAAACTAGTTGGTTGGGACAACTAACAAAGTAGTAGGCCCAACTATTTTAGTTTGTAATATATGCCGCTGCTATTAAAGTGGTTGAGGCTACTACTTTTATTCGCAAGATTGGTAGTAGTTGCCCTTACTACTTTATTTGTTCTCGCTACAACTTTCGATGGTAGGTACTACTTTCAAGCAGCTGTGTTTACTACTTCAAATAGTAAGCGTTACTACTTCACTTAGTAAGTCTTACTATTAACTTAATTATTTTACAAATAAATTTGTTGATCTTACTACTTAAAGTAGTCATCCTTACTATTATATAATCTTATATAATATTGCTATTCAATCTTATATTTTCTTACTATTCATATAATTATATTCA
>NC_046657.1:112562057-112564774 GCF_010883055.1 Belonocnema kinseyi | reverse complement strand
AAAACTGGTTAGTTACTGTTACCATCGAAGTAGTTGTTGTAGCTTATACCAACTCTACTAATGAGGAGCTTCTTGTCGCAACTAACCATTTTTTTCAGTGTGAACAAAGAAGAATTCGAATTCAAATCAACGCGCGCGAAAATATTCATCCGCACGAGCGCAGGGTACCCAGTATGAGCTTAGACGAAGAGAAGTACCAGTAATGTAGTCAGAAAGCGATAGCTTGTACTACTCTAGCTGAATCAATTAAGGCCATTTGGATTGTTTTTAAAAAAATCGTTGATTTTTTCGAAAAAGTCAGAATTAACACTACTGATTTCGACAGTGAAAGTCGTGCAGCTACATCTGGCCTAATCAAAAATGTTTTACATTTCGACTTCATTTCTTCTTTACCATTATTTTAAGTATATAAAAAATATAATATGTTCAGTATATTATAAACTGAACGCAATGTTAAAAGAAAAATGTTAATGTGTGGAAAATATTTAATTGTCACAAATTCTTTTTAAGAATTAGAGGAAAACATATCAGGAAATTAAAGTACACTGTGACAAATATTTCTGGTAATTGTACCACTTTCAGAGTGGGTCCGACCATTACCTTCTACCAAAGGAACGTTTACACTGACAATAGCGAATATCCACTTTCAGTATGGAATTCAACTTTTAGGTAATGTAAGTTTCCAGATAGATTCTGTAAAATTACAATGCATGATGAATTGGTAGGTGATGGTGTTTTACCCAGCCCCATGCATCGCCCCCACTTTTCTGTTCTCTTGGTATCCGGAGCGAAATCGTAGTTCAAATAAATCCAATAGATAGTGCTCCGATCAGGTAAGCCTGTTTTTTGCATCTTTTGCATTGTTTTGTATTGGCAAAACCGGTAAATTTCCTATTAAAATTGATTTATTTGAGAAAACTGTGTAAAATTGAAAGTTTAAATTATAAGAACTTGTAGCCGAGTAAATTATTTATTGTGTTGAGAGTTTTTTCTAATTGCTAGTTCGAAATAATGGGATTAAGATGTGTAGCTCCGGGTTGTACGTCTGTCTATACCAGCCATTCGGAGAAGTTTCATTTTTTTCTTGTGCCAAACGTTCCCAAAGAAATTAAACGGTGGCAACAGGCTATTCGCAGAGATGATAGAAATACAGTTTGTGAACAACACTTTTGGGAAAGTGACATAATTTGAAAGGCAGAAGTTAAAGGCCCAGAAGGAAGTGTAATGTCCACTGTATGTTAATTTCGTTTCTTATTATTTCACTGTATTTATTTTGTTTGACTACATGGTTTTTAACAATCTAAATCAATTATTAATAAAAAAAGATTCCGTAGGAAAGATCACACCAATTTATAATAACTCATATGCAGTTAAAAATTTTGTTTTAAAAATATTTTAGATGTATAAAGATAAACGTTTATACTGATAAAAGAAAATCATCTATAACAAAACTCGTGGAATTTTAAACTAAACAGAAGAATTTTCAACTAAAATGATGAATTTTTAACCAAAAAGATGAATTTCAAATTAAAGGAGACATTTTCAAACAAATATTTAGATTTTAAACTAGAAAAAAATAAATTTTTAACAGAATATGAACTAGTTACACTTTTAGTAAAAAAGTAACTTTCATCTTAACTGATGAATTTTCAACTAAAATGGTGAATCATCAACTGGAATAGTTAAATTTTAAACAAAAATATGAGTTTTTAACTGAACAATGAATCTTCAACTGAAACAGTTAAAATTTCAACAACAACAAAATATGTTTCACTAAAATAAATCAATTGTCAATCAAAACTTAAATAATTAAGTTTCAAGTTAACAAAATCAATGTTGAACCAAAAAAGACGAATTTGAAACTAAAAAGACCATTCTTCAACCAAAAATTGAACAATTAAATCCTCTGTCAAAAATTGAATGTTCAACCAAAAAATGAATTTTAAATAAAAATGATGAATCTTCAATTTAAGAAAATTAATTTTCAACAAACGAGTTTATTTTTCAACTAAGTTAATTTATGTGTACATTAAAAGATGAATTTTTTACTAAAATGATGAATATTTCATTGGTAAATACTTAAATTCTCAACCAAAAAGAAGAATGAAAAAGACGAATTTACATCCAAATTGTTGAATTTTTAACTAGAAAAGGTCAATTTTTCACTCGAAATAATTAAATTTTATACGAGAATATTAAAATTTTTAGATAAAAAATTGATTTTCGACAAACTAGTTACATTTTTAAAAAGTAATCAATTTTCATTTAAAGTGATAAATCTTCCAACCAAATTAATTTTTAACAAAAGAGTTCAGCTTCTAACTGCAAGTTGTTGAATTTTCTAAAAAAAAGGTAAATTCTATAACGAAAAATGTAAAAAAAATTTATATTGTAACTTAGAAATGTTTCCTTTCCGAAAAAATACTTCTACTTTAAAAACTACTTGAAGCACTCTCTTTTTTAAACTCCGGAAGAAGGGAACAGGGATTTTTTAAACTCCTTTCTCCTAAATCTCAGTTTTATTTTTTGTTTAATTCCCCTTCTATGTCAAAAATTCCTTGTCCCAAGGGAAATTTAATTTCTTTACTGAAATTCCCTGTCCTATAATAAAAACAATAATTACGAGGGTGGATTGATAAGTTTCCGGCCTGACCAAGAAAAACAACGTTTTTAAGAATTTTTTTTTTTTTATTTCTCAACATAATCTCCTCCAAGGC
>NC_046657.1:112544964-112561957 GCF_010883055.1 Belonocnema kinseyi | reverse complement strand
AATTAAAATTCGAAAATTTTTTCTAAAGCCTCCAGGGGACTTCGTTTTCGCACGAAAAAATTTTATGTGCCCTTATTGCATCCGGACCCACAATTACAGTTGTTTATAAAATTATTTAATTAATTACATTAGCGAAATAAGCAATGGAAAAATTTAAATAAAATTCAAACTGTTTTCAGAATACTCATCCTTATATTCAATTTTCCTAACATTAAATTACATGTCTTGATGCATTTTTTTGGCTAACTACCCAGTGGGCACAAAATTTTGCGACGTCTTTACGACATCGTTACATCTTTACGACAATTTTACGACATCCTATGTCCATGTCGTTTCGATGTCTTTGCGATATCATGAAAACATCGTCAGATCATACCAGTCATTTACGATATCGTAAAGACACCTTAACGACATGGACATAGGATGTTTTTAATGAATTTTTGTAATTTTGCTATACATAACAATGGAAAAACAGGCTTACCTGATCGGAGCACCATCTGTTGGATTTATCTGAACTACGATGCCCCTCTGGATGCTAAAATAACAACTACTACATACACATACACAAGCGATCTACATGAGAAATGTGAATAATGGTAATTTGATCATAAATTATAAATTTGCCGTTCACATAAGGAATAAAGCAGAAAGCAGTTTTTTTAATAAAAAATTCTTGTTCAATAATACAGTATGTTTTTTTTAGTTTTGGTATACTATGTAATTATCAAAAGATTAAATGGACATTTATACGAATGTAAACTTACCACTCCTCTACCTAATTGATTGACAACGCTGATTGGAGCCAAGAGGAATCCCTACTTCTAAAACTACTCACCTCTACGGGAATCTAAGAAGGGATCTTGTGAATAAATACAGCGGATTTGGAAGCAGAAATCAGTTTAGTTACAGTTTTAGTTTAGTTTATTTTAGTTCAGTTTGTTCTTGTTTAGTCGATTATACTCCAGCTTCAGTCTTTAGTCTAGTCTCAGTTCAGTCTCAGTTAAACAATCCAGATTGTAAAGAATCTTCGAAACCCTAAACTCCACTCCAAGCTTCTTGGCCCTTCAACCATTTAAATCAAAAATCTAGGAAGAATAGCTTCTGTGTGGAAGTCCGAGTCGAGAACACCTGCCACAAAGGGACAACGCAGCCCTGATACATTGACCTTACCATCTCAGCCTGTAGAGCCATATTCAGCACCATCCACTCCCTGCGGGTACCCATACAGGGTGCCAACAGAAGTACGAGCTACTTTCGGTTCAAGCAACGAGAAGGCGAATAATCTACTCTCTACAAAAGGGAACTTTGTAAGTAAACCAAGGAATCAAATAATTTGAAACAATCTGGAGGTTTATGAGGAAACGACTTCGTCAAATCTGATCTTTATGATTAAATTCTCTTTGTATTTAAATAAATATTAATTATTCTATAAATTCATATATATATATATATATATATATATATATTTCATATATTTATTGTATTTGGTAATTATCCTCATCCAAATTTTCTAGTTTATTCAAAACTAGATTCTAAAACGAGGAAGCACTTTGAATAAAATAAAATACAAGGTGAGTTACATCTCTTAGAACGTAACAATATATTCAAAATATGATATATGGAATTAAAATCAGATAAATGTTTTACTCAAATTTATAATTAATTGTAATTTGAAAAAATATACTTCATTTTAAAAGAAAGGGAAATATTCCCCTCTTCAAAGGATTATTATTTATTGAACTTTACTTTTCATTTTTATTTATTTTATAATTATATATATATATATATATTTATCAATTTCCCCAATAAAATTTTCCCTCATTTATCTGTTCTGAAACACTCCTTTACAAATAATTGTAAGTTTACCATTTTTTCATTATTCTCCGCAACTTTACAATTGCTTTTACTTATACTATGTTAAGAGCTGTGCAAGTACGCCGTGTTATCAATTATCAAATTTTAAAGATGTGAAATTACGCTGGAAACAGGAATTTTTAACAGTTTCTGTATTTTTACCAGCGTCAAAAAATTCAACGCTTTGAAAGTAGGTCTATTTTTTACCTTCACTATAAAAAAAGGTTGTGAATTTTAGTACGATAGACGTACCTATGTAAAAAGTGGAGTCACGCGTAGCGGCGTGAAATTAGTATAGAAGTGTTCTAAATTGAACAAAAGTGTAAAATTCTCAACTGGACTAAAATTTAATGTGTAACGTAAAATTGAACAGCGGAAAGTCGAAAATTTCTCCAAAATATCAACCTAACCTCAAAAACGCTTTCGCTGAAATTAAGCAATAAAGTTTGCAAACTAAAATGCACGCTTCGCTCATGACACGCGAACAAAAGAGCAAAAAAGAAAGCTTTATTGCCAAAATTAAACAAATGTCGAATATTATACAAACGAATCTGAAATTACTTTAAAGTTGAGAAATTAGAGCGTGAGCCCTTTTTTACACACTCTGAACGTAGTCATTTTTAAAAGCCTATATGAATTCATACAAAGTCATTGAATTCAGCCTGTAAGAGACGTCATTCTACACAACGCGTGGAAATTTGCTTCCTAACCTGTAATTTTAATGCGTCTAAAGTGACATTTTAAATGTGTAAATTTACACTTTTGAAGTGCAATTTTAAAACATATTTTTAAAGTGTACTCTGAAAGTCACACATTCAAAAGCAGAAACCGTACTTCAGCAACGCCTTTCTATAGTGTCAGTCTAAAAGTGGTAAAGTTACAAGATTCGTTGAAACATCTAACATGCAAGTGGTATTTACCCTATAATCAGAGTAGTAAAAGTGCACTAATTTTTTTTGGTATTTTTACCATTACTTAAAAAATTCCAACAAAATATAATAAACAAGTAATATTTGTAAATTATTAATTTACTATGTATGTTTACAGTTTCAGAATTAATATCATTTATATAAGTGAAATATGACTGCTATATTCTTTTTAAATCGCTCATTATTGTGCCCAATGTAAGCAGAATCACAAAATCAAACACTGATCGGCCTTATCAACATAAGGTTTGATAATTAAATTTTCTGAATATTTGGAAAAGTTTCAGGATTCTGATGAGATTGCATCTACTGTAAATTAATCTGCTAATTAAATTCACTTTTTTATCTGGACTGCACATTTTGACCTTAATTGCCGCCCGATTATAAGATGGAGTAAGCTGGGCTGATTTTCACATGGGCCTTTTCTTTAAGTATTAAAGAGTTTGCATATTTCTTAAAAGGTCAAGATTATAGAGATCTCACTATCAACAGCGTGATGGAAGTCTTATTGTTTGCTTAAGCAGGACTAAAAATGTTTTTCGTGCAGATAACTGAATGAAACATGCGAGTGCTTCACGGCAAGCAGCGTGTGAATCACAGTTAGGACTTTTACGGCGGCCACCACTGCGATCAGAGTGTTTAGCATTACTTTCACATGCATTAGCACTGTTATGTCACAGCGATGAGAAAAGTTTCGATTACATATGTAGTAAAAACGATTCTCATCGCTGCGACATCGCAGTGATGGTGCGCGTGAAAATAATGATGAACAGTGCGATCGCAGTGATGGTCGTTGTGGAAATCCTAAGCGTGATTCATGTGCAGAACCGCTGTTAAGCACTCGCATGATCACCAATCACGTCTTTTTCATATATTCTGGTGCATTTCGAAGAACTTTTACCGCAACACGCACTTCAGCAACGTCAGTCGCGGGAACCACAGCCGTTTTGTTCTCTCCATGCATTTAAGCCGCAAAAATTATTTACCCTGTGCCATTTTCATCCTCTTCCTCTTAATCTGGCAACCCTATAACCTCATGGCTATATAATTCCCTTAACTTGTAATAATGAAACCCAATAACCTCAAAATCCCGTAACCTCATTCAGAAGAAAAATCTTGTTTGGGAAAACAGAACAATTTCGTGAGCTTTCCTTGTGCATCATAGTCATGGGTAAGTATCTCTATAACCCCGAAATCCCATAACACCATAACCTCAACACCCCCAAATTAAAAGAGTTACCTGAGAGAAGTTATAAATCAAGGTCTGCTTCCTTAATATTTTTTTGAAACCCTCCCAGGCGCAATATTTATGGAATTGCATTTTTTCGTAGTAGTTTACAAATTTTTGAACAAAAAAAATACTACTTCTACTACTACTGCTATTACCTCCACTGCTACTGCCACCAATACTACTTTTTATAATTGCAATCGTAAAAAGATCTACTACTTTTTCTGGTATTTGAAATCGTGCTACCTTAAAGAACACTGGAGATGGTAACACTGCTTCTAAGGAAGATGTGTGAAATGATCTACTCTCCAATTCTCTGAGGTAACGAAACCAGCGAAGGCGTACTTCCATGCAGGTGGACGATAGGTATGGGGGTTATTACCCTAAGGCCGGCAAACTCACCCGCGATTGGAACGGGAGCCCCACCGTGTGGGTTTTTGATACATCTATGGCTAATATGAAAAATTGGAAAACACGATCGAGTTCAGGAAAAAATGTACATTAATGTACTGGAAACTGTGATAGGTACTGCTACGTATGCGGTGATTTAAAGATGAAGAAAAATTTTGAAAACTTTACTCAAAACCTGCGTCAAATACATCAGCACTGCTTTGGGTGTGAGGTCATCCAAGGAAATTATTTTTGGTTACCGAAAATGATATTCTGTGTTGGAAGATCAATGTTGAACCAAAATAATGAGCATGCTGCGAAAATAAAGTTTGTTACGCCAATCGCGCGGGAGCCCAAGAGCAAAGACGATTGTTATTCTTGTTTGACTGACACAGTAGAATTCAACTCTAGTAAATTACAAAAAAATCAGTAGGCAATTATGTCTAGACCTCAAATCTTCCATGTATGTGATAAGTAATAAGAAAGATCATGAAGTAGCCCTTGATGTGTCTGTGGCTGATATGGAGATTGATGAAGCAACTGATGATGATATCAATGAAGAGAGCAGCGAGAGTAACGATGGCACTGGTAAGGAAGAATATGTTGTAAAGAAGGGAAAAGGTGGTACGCCGCGCCCATTCATTCAAGAAGAGCTGAATGATTTAATAGAAAAATTAGGGCTGTCGAAAAATGGAGCTGAATTGCTAGCTTCAAAACTGAAAAAAAAAGAAATATGCTATCTAAAGGAACAAAGGTTTCACTTTAACGAAATAGAGATGAGTCATTTCGATAATACCTTACAGAAGAAGACGACTTCGTATACTGTAACAATGTTCATGGTCTTATGAATGAGTTAAAAAAAGATATATGCACATCGGTGGAGTGGAGATTGTTTATAGATTCTTCAAAACGAAGCCTTGAAGCGGTGTTATTACTCAATTTAAATAAATACGCTTCGATACCTATAACACACTCGGTAACGCTAAAGGTAGAATATGAAAAAATACAAATGGGTTTGCGTAAAATTAAATACGGAGAACACAAATAGCAGATTTGCGGCGATCTCAAGATCTTGACAATGATTCTAGGTCCGCAATCTGGTTTTACGCAATTCCCATGATTTCTTTGCTTGTGGCATAGCAGTGATCGCAAGAATCATTACGTCAAGGAAGATTGACCAGCTCGAAAACGTATAGAAACTGAATCAAAAAATTTTATAAACAAATATTTGTTTGAGCCGGCTAAAATTCTACTTCCTCCTTTGCACATAAAACTGGGTTTGATGAAATAGTTCGTAAAAGCTTTGGATAAGAAAAGCAAATGTTTTTCTTGTTCATTCAAATGATTCCCAGCTTTATCGAGCTCTAAATTGGAAGAAAAAGTCTTTGATGGACCAAAAAATTCGTAAGATGTTGAGAGATGAAACGCTCATTGCTAGATTAATTGGTGCCTGACTTGCTCAAAACTACAAAAAATGGTTAGCTTGATGAGTAACATACAAGCTACACTCTCTTGATTCCCATGTGGAAAACTTCCCAGAAAATATTGGAGATTGCAGTGAGGAACACGGAGAACGCTGCCATCAAGATATGGAAAAACTTTACCAAGGTAGATGTAATATGAATATGATGGCAGACTTCCGTTGGATGCTTAAAAGAGAGTGTTGACAGTCAGAATAAGTGGAGACGAAATCCAGTGGACAGATCTTTCGAATACAAGAGCGTTCAAAAGAATAAATAAAATCGTCATCATGATTTTACTGACGTTAATACTGATAGAAGAAATTAGGAATAAAAATGAGGAAGGGCTTTTAGGTTATGATTTTATGGAATTTCGGGGATATAGAGCTACTTTCCCATTACTATGCTGCACAAGAAAAGCTCACGAAATTGTTCTGTATTCCCAAAAAATAGTTTTTCTTCTAAATGAGGTTGCGTGATTTTGAGGTTATGGAATTATATTATTACGAGCTAAGGGGATTATGGAGACATGAGGTTATAGAGTTACCAGATAAAGGGAAGGAGGGTGAAAATGGGACAGGGTAAATAATGTTTTTTGGTTTCAGTCGTTTATTAGGTGTTTTTGAGGTTATGTCAAAATCCTGACGTGTATGGGTTAAACGGGTTTCAACATAAATTACACTTGTTTGACTTTGGATAATGAAAGATTTTTTCCTGATGTAAAAAAAAATCCTTTCCACAGACACAAAATGCCCAAATTTCAACTGTTCTTAACGTTTGGATAACTTGGATTCTTGTGCGTGTGCGCTCGCGCACGCGCGTGTGTGTGTGTGTGTGCGTTAACTTCGCTTTTTTTAATACAGAAAATCTAGAGGAAACTTCTTCGAACGAACAGGCATCAATTAAGATTCAGACGATCATCACTTAGTTTTTACATCCCGGCTTTAGTGGTTTGTATGTCATGTAGGTTTTTACTAACCTACATTTTGGACATTATATGACGTTGAGTACAATTTTTATTCCAAGACACTAATAGTCACTGGTAAATGAAAGGAAATTAAAAGTTAGGTAATTATTATTATTTACCTGCTTATCAACATCTATTTCACCCAAATAACGCCCGAAAAAATGATATTGTCAGGTGACTGACAGTTTCTAGGGGACACTTCACGTTGCTCTGGATGAGAAAAAAACAGTGTCCAAATTATGCTTTTCCCCTAGATTCTTCAAATAAACCTGTGTGGCTCAAATTTGTTGCAACTCACTTGAACACCGATTTCGGTGTACAATGGAGGATCGGCGATTTTCTCTGCTACTTTGACGCTAAAAGTTTCCGAAATCGGCCGTTTTTTCATGTTTAGCGTCAAAGTAGGGTCTGTATTTAAGATAAATTAGACCCTCTATAAAGCTCAAACTACTATTGTAGGACTTGTGGCATCAAAGCAGGTCCTCGATAATCTCAGACCAGTATGGATGAATAAAAATAAGTTTTGTTATTTATCAGAAAAAATAAAATAATATCTGTGATATAAATATCATGGATATTCGCAGTTATTTTTTAGAGATATTATGAATAAAATTTTTTGATTATGACGCTAGAGCATAGTGCACTGAAAAATCCGCAAGCACTAAGAAACGATCCCGAGATCGCACGCACGCACTGAGTATTTACCAAACGCCTAACGCCGTACCGATTCAGCTAACGGAACGCCTTAAGATGTCTTTGATAAAAATCATTAGCACTTGTCCAATAATTCAAGGTCCAAAATCTTTGATTCTATGTTATTTATTACTTAAATAAATACAATGTCAAAATTGCTGATTACAATAAAAATATTTTTTATCTCTTCATTAAGCAAAGATTTAAAAAAGAAGTCGTTCAGCATCATAATTAATCCAATTATACTGAAAATACAAATAATTAGTTCAAAATTAAATCTAATATTCATCAGGAAATAAGTTTGTATTAACAGTAACAGTACTGGTTTTATACCCAATAGTCTCGTTGTCTCAAAATTCGAGATAAGTAGTCAATTATTTTTCATACGTTTGGCTGCTCTTATTCCCTAATAACTATGATAACAAATTTTAAACATTTAATATTTTCTGAAAAAAATCGATGCTGTATCATAAATCAAGTGGTAGATACGTAAATAGTAATTAAATGTAAAAGTGGTACTGTTCCTTGAAAAAAAATGATTTTCTCCATAATATCATGTTGCAAATAAATGGACCGTAATACTGTAATTAAAATTTAATGACAATCTATGAATTTAATTATACTTATTAAATATATTTTTCAATATATTTTTCAAATTTTTTATTTCATACATAATATTTGTTGTTAGCGATAGAAAATATTTTATTCTTATAATTCGTTGTGATTCTCAATCACCTACGTGACAGTTTCATGCAAAAGCTTTCATTAATGATTGGTAAAAATGTTTATAATTTCTTATTAGTCGACAATATTTTGCAATTTTTCATGATGAATATCATTCTCATACAAATTTTTAGCATTTTCAGTTAAGAGAAAAAATTTTTCTGTGATTAAGCATTGCAAAGAAGTATTGATTTATATATAAATGATTAATGACAATTAGGTTAAGTCTTGAATTAAATATTTTTGTTAATTTAGTGTGCATTCTCTCATTAAGATGGCCAAAGAGTTCAAGTAACCTGAGTAAAAAATACTTTTTACTTTATTTTAATGAAGTTCGAACATTGTAGACTCAAAAGATTCAATGTAGGGTCATTATTGAAGGGGAGTTAAACAGCGTCAAAGTAGGGTCTTGAATTATGAAAATGTAGGCTCTAAAGATTCGAAGGAGCTTCATAGAGGTGTTACAGTCTCAAAGTAGGCTCTAATATTTCATTTTCTAGGAGTTAAAAGTTTAAAGCAGGGGCTATAAGTTTAAATAGCATCAAAGCAGGTTCTAATAAGGAGCTGCAACTTCAAAGTAGGGTCTAAATTTCGACTCGGGTAGTCTGCGAAACCCATTAGAATGGATACGATTCATGATTCCTAAAATCGCCATTTTATATATTTCGGATTAAACGAGGAAAACACAATGCGTGGTAAACGTATGCTGAATAGGTTTTTAGAAGTTCCTTCAAGACACAAAATGCTTGTACAAGTAAACGGGAATGGTGATTTCTTTGGATCAAAGAAACTTTCTAATGCTCGTTAGATTTTGAGACTATTTTCTGCACCTTATCGGATGGTAGCAGTAAACATTAATGGCGAAAAGCTAATTTTCAAATACATTTCGGATAATACATTTTGAAATCTTTTGACATTACATACACTTACATTCAATATCCCATCAAAATAAATATATCAGTAGACTGTAGAATACATAGGTGTTAATAATATTTTTTCTCGATGTTTTTTTTTCTCATTAAAGGCGATTTTTAGATTCGACTATCAGTGGTATTCTCCAATGTTTATACTACCTGTGCATTTCACTCAAGTTTCGATTTTGGACTTTTCTGTTTCGAAAATTTTTATGTCAAAAATTTTATATCGAAATTTTGTTAATAACAAATCTGAATGTTTTATTGAAGCCTATAGCGTTGCAATGCAAAAAAAAATTATATAGAAATTTTGTTAATAACAAATGTGAATGTTTTTACTGAAACCTATAGCGTTGCCATAAGAAAAAAAAATTTCTCGAAAATTTTGGTGTCAACAATTTTATATCTCGAAATAAGAATAATTTTATATCTCGAAATTTTTCTCGAAAAATTTGGTCACCAAAATTTCACATCGAAATGTTGTTATTAACAAGTGTGAAGTTCATTGAAGTTTTTTTAAAGGCAATAGCGTTGCAATAAAAAAAAATGTATATCGAAATTTTGTTAATAACAAATGTGGATGTTTTTATTGAAGCCTTTAGCGTTGCAATAAACAAAAATACTCGAAAATTTTTGGGTTAAAAATTTCAAATCGAACTTTTATGAAGCTTTGTGAAATGTTTTCATTAAAGCCTATGCATTGCAATAAAAATATAAATATTTTGAAAATTTTATACGGAAATTTTGTTAGTAACATATGTAGATATTTTTATTGAAGACTATAGCGTTACGATGAAAAAGAAATTACTCGCCAATTTCTGGGTTACAAATTTCAAATCGAAAAAATCGCGCAAGTTTGAGCGCGCCACTGTTGGTTCTCACGCTTCGCGCTCGATAATGTATTTACCTGGCGCTACGCGCTCAATCTTCCTGCACAGACTTTTTAAAACTAAAGGTGAAAGTACCGACAACAGTAATTTGGTGATTGTGAATTCTCTTTTGTTAAAGGTCCTTCGGCTTTAACGAACGCATTCTTATCACGTGTCTCGTGCTTCGCACTCGACTTTATCCCTGAAATTTTATATCATTCCCATAAATGTATATTATCATAATTCGTAACTTGCATTGGCATGAAAATAGACGAAGATTTATTGTCCCGTTTAAAAAAAAATGCGCATTCTTTTTTAAAAAATTTTGTTATTTAACGTTTTATTGCAACTTTGGTCGTTTTTCCATAAACTCAATGTGCTCATTTCCAATGTTTTCTTTATGATTTAAACTTTACACATACGGTCTACTGAGCAGCCTTATCGTTTTTTAACTTCTAAATTATGTATATATGTATATATGTATATATGTATATATTATATACATTAAAAAGTTGTCAGAAGGACAACCACAGGATTTCGCCGGGAGCGGGTGCTAATCTGAAAAAATTGCACCCGCTCCCAACAAAATCGCGGTTAAATTTCAGCCACAACCACGTCTCACGACCGTGAGATACGTGATTACAGTCTGTAATGAAATCAATACGACGATCCGGCAAACGTTTCGTTCACCCTGAAAACACGGAGTGATCCAAGGACTACCGCATTCTGCATTTTTCCCGCAAGTATTTTAGCACATTGTTGACACGCAGGGATGCTTTCCAGGCTATTTACGAGTGAAAGCTTGGCACCTCCAAGAGCGATGATCATAAGGACGATTAGTTTAATAGAATATTCCGGGTAGAATCGTTGCAACTGCCTTATAAGGTCTCTATACCTCTCTTTCTTTTCATTCTCCTTGGCTATGATGTTTTTGTCAGCTGGTGTCGAAAATTCGATAACGAACATGGTTCGCTTCTCGAAGTCAAGAAGAACCATGTCTGGCATCGAGTGTGCAACAGAAACAATTGTCTCGATTTCCCTAGGAGCATTTAGAGGAGCGATATTAAGATGAATGCCGTAGGAGTAACAGAGATGGTAATAAAGCACTCTAAGTGCCGCATTGCGACTTTGAATGTAGGTCGTTATCGCGTGTGTTGGACAACTAGATAGTATGTGAGCTAAATGCGCGGGGTGTGCATGACACGCCCTGCAACTATCATCGGGAATGTCTTGGCTCAAAATGTGGCGACGGTATGTTAAGGTGGAAATAACACCGTCTTGGCATGCCAAAATGAAACCCTCTGTACCAGACTTCAATCCGGGCGATTTAAGGAAAGCAAACGTTAGCTCACACGACATTTACTGATCCTCCACATTTCGGTGGAAGATACCGTGCATCCTCTTACCGAGGAGCTGTTCACGAAAGTTTTCCTCTTGTGCTTTCTTAATCCGGGTTTTCAGATTTGATGCATTTTGCTCATCTCTAACACTGAAATTAAGCCCGAGTGTTTCAACAGCCTCCTCCGTTGCTTTGTTCATAAACGCTCCTTTGCCCACTTCTTTGTGATTCCTGACCATTTTAACCCTTGTGTTGCCGCCCAGGTACCCGAGTACCCATCGGCATACGTTTTGTTAAATAAAATTTTTTCTAATAAAGATAGGCCGAAAGCTTCTCGAATCAGCATGAATTAACTGATTCTCTATCGAAATTTACATTGCACATATTTTTAGACATTTTTTAGCTTGAAATATCTTGCAATTTAAAAAAAGCACGGTGGAGCCACCCGGGTACCCAGGTACCCTGACAGAATAATCCTGATTTTCATACAGTATATCATAAAAATAAAGTTTGTTATATTATTATATGAAGTAAATATGGAAAATTTTATAAATAATAACAAAATATATACATTTTTAATTGAATTTTCTTGAATTCTCAGCAGACGCTGTGAGTTTTTTTGGGTGGCAACACAAGGGTTAATAAGAGGGTCTCTTCCATTTGCGACTCTGTGTTCTGTACCCAGAATAATCCTGTTGGGTGCACAATGTTTGTCTTATCATTTTTTTTCTCTATCTTGCATAGTTTGACCACAAAATGTACTTTTTGACTTTTGATTAGTTTTTGTACGGTCAAAATTAGAATTTTTCAAAAAAAATGCAAAAAGTTAATATGATAATCTTGTAGGGCTCTTGAAAAATAACATTTTTCTTTTCAACTACTATGAACAACTGTACACAGAATTTTTGAATCATGAAAAAATGTGTACTCCAAAATTTTCAAAATGGCCTCACTTCTAGTATTTTGATCTGAAATGTCTGACTAACGAACTTGGCATTTAGCTTAGGACACTAAAAGAGTGTACCAAAAGCCAATCTAATAGATTAATTTTTTCAAAAGTTATCGTGCTCACAGACAGGCATAAAGACAGACATAACGACAGACAGATACAGATAGACACATTCGTAAAAACCTGTTTTTCGGATTCAGGGGGTCTTAAAACGTGGACCTTTTGACAAAAATTAGAGAGGTCAAATTTTATACAAATCTAATACCTTCTCTGCCCTGACGGACCGAAGGAACCGAATGAAGCCTCTACAAAGTACCCGTAGAGACCCCATTGGGTCCCCATTCGGTTCCTTTTTAAAAAACTCGAAAAAACGGCAAAATCATCTTTTAAATTGTTGAAATTTGGAGTCTACGTTAAAATTCCCTATAGAAGGCCACGGAATAATCGCAATAGTTTTTTTTGCAACATTGACGATGCATTTAAAGTGTAGAAATCAACAGGCGTTATACGTCTTATATTTTTTAAAACTTTTTACCGTTGCAAAAAAACTATTACGATTATTCCGTGACCTTCTATAGGGAATTTTAACATAGAATCCGAATTTCAAACATTTAAAAGTTTATTTTGCTGTTCTTTCGAGTTTTTTAAAAAGGAACCGAATGGGGACTCAATGGGGTCTTTGCGGGCATTTTGTAGAGGATGCATTCGGTTCCTTCGGTCCACCAGGGTGATGAGATGTAAAAATGATTTAATTGTCATAAATAATTCTTTAATAGTTCTGTTTTTAGTTTTATTCGTGAAAAATAGCATCAAAAACATGTAAAGTTAAATTTTTTAAAACCCCACACTCGAGATGAAAAAGAAATTAAAAGACAAAAGTTGTAATAATAATGTGCCCACGCAGCGGGTTGTTATTGAAGCCTACAGCATTGCGATCAAAAAAAAAATTTTCGAAAATTTTGGTGTACAAAATTTTATATCGAAATCGCATTAATAACAAATGTGGCTGTTTTTATTGGAGCATATAGCGTTGTAATGAAAAAAAATCTCGGAAATTTTTATTTTTAAAGTTTTCCAACGAAATTTAGTTAGTCCCAAATCTGGTTTTTTTATTGAAGCTGTACCTTGCAATTTTGGAAAAGAACTGGAGGTGAAATTTTGAAAAATAATATTTCAGGTTTTCTTCATTTGAGAGTAACTATTTAGAATTTAATGTTTTTCTTTTTCTCTGTAGGTAAAAGTTGCAATTCTTATTTAATTCTTATGTTGTGTCGCTTATTTTATTCCTTAAAAGATTCTATTCGAATCTCAACGGTAGATTTTTATTTAAAGAATTTTATTCATGAAAACCTATTCTTTACAAAAATAACGATTTTATAATTCCTAAATAAATGTTAAAAACAAAACGTACCAATGAGATTTGCAAAAAAGCCCGACATCATTAGGATTAAATAATTGTTGCAATTTTTACCTGAAGTAAGAGAGAAAAACATTCAACCCTAAAAAATAATGGTCAATTAATAATGCAAATAGTGAAATATTTATTTCAAAATTGCACCTTGAATTCTCTTTTAAAAATTTGTATACGTAATTAACAATAAAATATTTTCCTCGATTTTATCAATCATTTTGAACGTTTATTTTTTAGCTTGTAATAACTTTAGTTGATGTTTAATTTGAAAACAAGTATAATGAAAATTTCTGTTTCGTCTTAAATCTTAAGCTAAAACCTATGAAAATAGTTATGCCGGAAAGCAAATTTCTAACTGGATTTATTAAAATAAATTAAATTTGTGTACAATGTATAATTTTATTTCATTTTTTTAAACTTGAAAATTTTTTAAACTACAATTTTTAATAAAATTCTGCAAAATAAAAAAAATTGTCCTAAAATCGCCCAGGTGACTAATTTTTTCTAACAATCTAGAAAAAATTGTTTGATTCTCTCAAAATCTTTCCAAATTAATAAAAAGCTTCTGTTTTACAAAATTGAAAAAAATCTACATTTTTCTTAAAATTTTTGTCTTTCAAATTAATAGTTTTTCTGGAATCTCTTTAAGACTTCTAAATCTTTGAAATCGTTTAGAATATTATCCTAAACATAGTTTTGCAAAATCAAAAATCATTAAACATTAATCTGGGAATCAAAAGAAAAATTTTTCATTCTCTTGAAACTTTTTGTAATTTTAATTCAGCTTCTTTTTTCGAAATGTTCAACAATCTACATTTAAAAAAACATGAATCAACTTTGAATTGTATGAATGTTTTTCAATATTTATTAAGCATAATAGAATTTTTTGTAATTATCTTATTCTGATTTAATTTTCTTCTAGAATACTTTTTTTTCAAAGTAAAGAAATCATTTCAAATTTAACCAGGAATCTTGAGACAATTTAATTTTCCTCTTAAAATCTTTAAAAATTCTTGAAAAGCTTCTAAGATCTTAAAAAATGTACATTTCTTTTGAAAAAAATCGAAATCTTCACAAGATTTCAATTATTTTATTTACGAGTATATTTTTATTTTTTTTAATTTTCGTTTCTGGAGAATGAGACATGGAAAAATGTTTTTGACAGCCCCATGCATCGCCTCCATTTTTCTGTTTTCTTACGATAAACAATTTTTGTGGCCAAATATTAGAATATGATATTTTTCAAATGATAATTTCCTTCAATTGCCAGAACGACTTCACGAATTCCTTAAACTAATAAATATTTAATAATATTTCATAAAATATAACAATTTAATTTTTTGTAAACAAAGTGGATAAAAAATTCAAAATGTTGGTCCTTTCACATAGAATTTTTTTTTGCACTGGAAATGTTTTAAGCTGTTGGACGAATGATTGCTAGTCACAAAAATAATTGAGAGGTTAACAATAACCATTTTTATAAATACTTCTCATGCCAAAATATTCAAATGTAAGGTTTTATCAAAATTTTTATTTTCTGTCATCGCTTCAATGGCTGCGGATATTCCTAAAAGAATGTATCTTTGATAATATTTAGTAGAATATGACAACTTACATTTTAATAAACAATTTACATAAACAATTTCCAAATATTTGCAGTTTCACTTGGAAAAAGTCGGGTTTTCAATCGTAATAGATTAGAAATGAATCATAACACTGCATGCTAAGATTAACTCAATACAAAGTCTTTTGACAATAACCCACCGACTTGATCATCAAAGAAAATTTAAATTTTATAAAACCTTAAGTTTAAATATTTTGTCACAATAATTGTTAATAACAGTGGTTATTGTTAACTTTTTCAAATATTTTTGTGACTAGCAGCCATTCCTCCAATAGCTTAAGACGCTTCCAGTGCAAACAAACATTTTCTATGCGAAAGGGCAAAAATTTTTAATTTGTTTATCTAACTTGTTTACAAAAATTTAAATTCTTATATTTTATCAAATATTGTTAAATATTTATTATTTTAAGGAATACCTGAACTCTTTCTGGCCATTGAAGGAAATTATAATTTGAAAAATATCAAATTCTAATATTTTCCCACAAAAATTGTTTATCACAGTGGTTACTATATACTTTTAAATTATTTTTTATTAAATGTTCATAAAATTGGTTTATAACAAATAAATGGAATAATAAACTAATTATTTGTATTTCATGTGTCTCTAAACATTGATTTAAGACAATATAAAGTTTTCCTGATCAGTTATTAAAGCGTAAAAAATGTTTATATACAAAATTTTAATTTTTCCATACTTTGAGTGGAAAGATTATTAATAAAAAAATAGAGGACACAAAATTTCGAAGTCAAGGTCTATAGAATTTAATGATCTTTAGTTTAAAACAAAAAATCAAAAATCACAAGAAAATTAAAGGCTCTGCACATCTTTGAATAAAAAACGTGCATTTCTTCCAACTGTGCGTCATGAGTACAGTACGTTTGTTTATAGAGTTTAATAGCTTATAGTATGTTTATTATAGAAATGAGGTTTGCAATAACATAATTAAATATTTAATTCAAAATCTTCTAAAAATTTAAATTTTCAAATAAAATTATTAGAGGTTTAATGCAGACAGAAAAAAAGCTTTCAAGATTAAGCAACAAATAAATGATTGAACTGTATGCCAGGGGTGTTACCATAGTTGAAATTTGCCGGTTTTTTCAATAAAGAAAACACTTCATCCTTAAGGGAATCTCAAAAAAAATTTTATTCAAAGTATTGATCATTGGATTCTACACATTTTGCCCATCTTTCAGGCAAATCATGGATACCATTCCAAAAAAACTTTTTCTCTTTCGAGGCAAACGATTGGACGAGCCATGTTTCGACTTCTTCAAAATTGACGAAGCGCTGATCGGCGAGTGAGTGTCCCATCGATACGAAAAGGTGATAATCGGACAGGGCGAGGTCTGGAGAGTACGGCGGGTGCGATAATATTTCCCAATTCAATGCTTTTAATGTGTTCTTCACTACTTTAGCGGTATGAGACGGTGCGTTGTCATGTTGTAGGATAACTTTGCCATGTGTTCGGACCCATGCCGGCCGGTTTTCGATCAACGCATAATTCAAATTAATAATTTGTTGTCGGTAGCGATCCGTATTCACCGTCTCACCAGGTTTTAATAACTCGAAGTACACCACATCACACTGGTCCCACCAAACACAGAGCATTGTCTTACGGCCAAAGCGATTTGGCCTTGGAGTC